>NW_010510012.1:0-3024 GCF_000687285.1 Phaethon lepturus
AAATGGATAATTTAGGCTGCTTAAAGAATCATCCACAAAGATGTCATAAAATGGATGATTTTAAATATAAATTTGTAAAAAGTGCAACTTAACAGAATATGATGGCATGTTTCACTCTATTACTTATTCAACATGGAAAAAGTATACAGGAAACCAAATGATAATTAAATTTGTATGATTTACGCATGTATCGAATGGAATTAATGTGTATATTGAGAAGAGAAAGTAGGGGATACCCTTTCGTTGAGTCACAAGGTTCAGAGTGGACCGAAATCCACCCATAGTCCCAGACTTGGTCAATGGTTTATGATTAAGGTTAGGTAAGGAAAATAAAGGAATGCTATCCCATTGAGTCAAAAAGTTCAGAATGAACCGCATTGCTTTCTAAACTCCTTCTCAGAGAGGAGTCTAGGTGCGGCTGCATCCAATCCTAGTCCCAGATTTGGTCAACGGTTCATGACTAAAAGGTAGGGTATCAGGAATTCTGGTGTAGTGATATATGTTGTGCTTGGTGTAACTTTAGGATGGCAACAATCTAATACAAAATAACAGCGTTCACATTCACTAACGATATTGAGATAAAACACATTATCAAATCATATAAAACTTAGCACTATAATCAACTTAAACCTACTAAGACACCTTAATCTCACACACATATAGGTATAGAGATAGGGACAGACATATAGATATAGATAGAAAGAAAAAGAAATAGCTATGTACAAAGGTACCTATTAAATATCACCCTCAAATTCAGTCAAATGCTCACATTGAATGCTTTGTGTTGCTCAATGGCTGCACAATCGAGGCTCTGAGTTGATTGTGACTTTGAGGGTTCACGGACTCTGAGAGGAGTCCCATGCAGAGGGAGGTGCTGGTTGCAGCCTGCTGCGCTCCAGGAGAGCTCAAAGGGTCTCACTTGGGACCACTATTTATAGGACTGGGAGATGATTGACTTTAGGCATCAGTGAGTTTCCACAGTCCAGGCAGGTGACTTCTCAAGTTTTAACGGTACCACTGCCAGGAGACAATTTATTACTTCTGTGCTTGTTCCGTACCTTGTTTAGGTGACCATGTTCCTCATACACTCAGTGCCATTCTCCTCCTTAGCTACACAAGAATGCTTGGTACGGTTGAGGGGTTCTCAACTTCCAAAGCCTTTGTTCAGAAGCCAAGGCTTGTTAGGCAACTTAAAGCGGCCCAGGTACAAGGCAAAGCCGGGAGGGGCGGAGTGCACTAACACAGCAACTCCATCTGTATCATTTCTGAGCTTTGGAAGGTGGCAGAGCAATGCACCTACCCTTCCTGGTAAAGGTACATGGCCTGATCGTGGGGATATCATTACAGATATTTTGTCTGGGCAACTGGTCTTTTGATGACATGGTCTTGCAAACTATGAGGGTCAAAGAACACAGTGCAAGCTGTGAGGGCTTGGAGACTGGAGTTGTGGGAGTTGTGCATGTGGGGCTTTTGAAGAACCCAAGAGATATGGCTTGCTCTTTTCCCTGTTTAGTGTCCACCTGCAGCATCATGCAATGTGGGTTTCTTCTTCCCAAGAAGTTTGGCTAGAAGCCATGTTATTGCTGCTGTATTGGGAGCCCTGGGAGGTTCTTCCCATGGGTTTGCAGGTTGTCGACCCTTCTTCTCATCTTAAACTGAGAAGTTTTGTCTGCCAAACTTGTCCTGTCTTCAGAGATTAGTAACAGTGAAAGCAGATGTGTACAGGTTAAACTGATATCCACTGATTCTACATGACGGAGGTCAGAACACAGACTTGACGCTCGATGATGCAGAAGGCTTCTGCAGAAATCGCAGCATTGGTGGGATCAGTTAATGTCTTCTGAGCATGATTTCTTTGTTTTCTTTGTGCACCTATTATTCCCTTTTTGTTCCGTCCTGAGTGGTAATTCCCTCTTGTTTGCCATTCCTCATCTGCCTTTTGTACAAAGGCATAGAATGGGATCCAAAAAAGAAAATCTCCTTTTTCTATCCATGTTTCTGCAATCTTGTACTTTGTCCTGCTTGATAACATTTTGTTTTTCTAATGGACCCCCGAGCACAGAGCGCATGTGTGTCACTGCCTGCTGCCAGGTAACTCAAGATTGGAGCACTAAGGACTAAGTGTAAGCACTTAGTGTAGTGTAAGACTATAAAAAATTCCTTCCAAGGTGGTTGTTGGAGAAGGGGGAGAAATGGAGGCTTATTGTGAGCAGACTCCAATGTGCAGATGAAAAGTAACAGAGTCAAGAGTGAAGGGCAGTCCCTGAGGAGGAATCTTTTGGTGGGCAGATCTTCCTTGCTGCCTTGTGCTATTGATTCGTGTTTGGGAAATTATTGTGCCTGGTGGATTTCCAGGATGAGGTTCTTGTGATCTGCAGAAAGGGTGATGGAAAACTCATTCAAGTGTGATGGCTACAAGAGCTGTGCAGGTAGTGGTGCAGATTGTGCTTTCGGACAAATGGGAAAAAGGTTGCAATATTTTACACATCATATTCAGAGAACTTTCTATCTGTATTGTACCAACATTACAAAAACATTTTCACCACGCAGAAGAAATACCATATCCGTGGCAGGCCTCTGCCTTCCTCCCTGTTGTGATCACCTTGATGAAAAGGAAAGATCATGAAAGGAAGATGATTTTGCATGGTGAAAGAAAAGCATGGCTTAAAGAAAAGCCAATGCGGGAGATCACCAGTCTCCCTTTCAGGAAGGATGATCTTTGCTGCCTTGTCCTGTTGGTCAGAATGCGGGGAAGTAATGTAGCTGTATGACACAATTTTGATCTCCAGAAAGGGTGAGGGAAAACTCATTCAAGCACGACTGCTACAGAAGTTCTACAAATTCTGCTTGTGGACTAACAGAATAACACTCGTAATATTCGACACGTCATACTCAGAGAGCTTTCTATCTGCAATATATAAGCATTACAAACACAATTTGCCAGCGCAAAAGAAGTACCACGACCACGGAAAGCCTCTGTCTTCCTCCCGGTTGCGATCGCCTGGAGGATGAACGAAGAGCTGG
>NW_010510013.1:0-7074 GCF_000687285.1 Phaethon lepturus
TTCTGTGATTCTGTGATTCTGTGATTATAAACCATCCACTTGCTCACGAGGCAGGAAGGGCTGAGCAGCTCCACCACCATAGAATTATAGAATAGTCTAGGTTGGAAGGGACCTTTAAAGGTCATCTAGTCCAATCCCCCTGCAATGAGAAGGGACATCTTCAACTAGAGCAGCTGTGGCCCGACAGGCTGGCAGGCTGCAGACAGGCATGTTGTAGCTTGGTGGCGCAGACAGCACCGCTAACAACACTGAGCAAGAGCTCAGGCAGCATTGTCCTTTGCTCTCCTGGTCAGTGCTGAGCAGAGGAGCAGTGGCTTCTTATGGCTGTGAGCAATCTCCAAGAATCCCCTGGCAAATCCCTTGAGGACCACCACATTGGGCATTGAGCCACCATGCATGGAAAAGCCATGTGGTGTTTAAAAAGCTTTAAAGGGAGTTTAACAGAAAAAAAAAAGGACATCCCAGCACTCAACAGAAAGTATATTGGACAACCACAGCCAGCCCAGGACAAGTACAACGGGCTAAGAAGAACCCAAACCGTACTCCCAAGGGGACAGGACTGCCTGGTCAAGCCAAGGCTTCTCAGTGTTTGTGTGGATCACTCATCCCAGAGCCATGAAAACCCAAGGTTGATGACCCCAAAACATTTCCGACAGCAGCCGTCAAAGACTTGGCAATGTTACTACTTACTTTCATTGTCTCCCTCTTTTCGGGTATGACAGCAGTTTTGTAATCACGGTGCTGTGGCAGCTTCTCAATGAAGAGCCTGTAAACACAGGAGGGAAACCACATTTCTCAAACACAGCAGAAAGGGACAAGCACAAGGCAGTAAGTGGCATTTTGGGGGTACAGATGATTCCCCTCCAGCACCGTCCCCTTGCTCTGTCACCTCCTTGGGCTCTGTGCTGCCCACAATCAGGACAGTCGTCTGCCTTTCCGCAGGAAACCCTCCATCATATAATGGCCTTCTGAGCTCTTCACGGCACACAGATCGAGTTCAGTCCCAGGGGAGCACCTCACACAGGAGATTTTTCTTCTACCTGGACTTTGGAGATGATCCTCAGGGATAAATACATTTGTTTTGAACAGAAACATTAATAAGCTGGTCTGAAACACCAAGGACACTGGCAGCAATTCACGAAGGTCCTTGGGCACCTGCCTACACCTCTGCGAGCATCCAAGGGGATTACACACAAGCTCAAGGACATGGCTGACTCAGTGCTCACACCGTCCTTATGTACACTTTGTGCAAGGGATGGGGAAATTATCTCAGACCTTGAAAAGAGAAAAATTGCAGGTAAGCTAAAAGCAAGTTCACAACATCCCCAGCTGCTGCATCAGGAGCCTTTTGGCTCTGTGGCCCAACTACCCCAGAAGGTCAGGGAAATATTTCAGGCAGTGGGGCTATTTCTGTGCAGATTTCTGGGAGGGAAATCAAGATTGAACTCAACATCACCCGGCTCCCAGCACGACTACGAAGAGGTTAATCTTCAGCTTCTCTACAAATGCAGTAACTACTCCCCCTTTCCAGGGAGCTCTGCAGGACACAGTGGTGAAGATGCACAGAGAAAGAGCACTGCAAGCACTAGAACAAGGAAAAAAAGCCCGCAAAGATGGGGCAATTCACTCTGACTCAGCTCTGTGAAGCTCCCGCAGCCTTGAGGCATCCCCAAGTTATCTCTGCAAACAAGTGCCCGTGGCGCATTAGCTGACTGCGTGCTCAGGGTGAGCTCACAACAAGCTTAAATGGTCCTTGTCTCCTGCAAGCGGAGTTGTGCTTGCTTTGAGTGTCCACAAAGCCTGTGGGCATAAAACAAAACACCCTGCCCTCTTTCGGGATGCTTTGCTACACCGCTTCAGCATCCGAAGGAAGATGCTCTCTGGCTCCTTTAGAGCGGCCTCGTGCCCAGGCACAAGGAAGGGTAGTGAGGACTAGACTATGCCCCAGGGAGTCAAACAAACAAACCAAGCATAGCCAAGCGGGAAAAACTCAGAGGGGACAGAGTGAGAACACTCTTCACACTGAGAAGCCTCTCTGTGTACGGTAAATAAACCCAGCTGCTTCAAAACCTCAGTCCTCTGGGAAAAAGAAGGATTTTTTGCAACTCCAAATGCTCCTGGTTGCCACAGAGAGCGTGAGGATGCTCTCGCCAGAGACCGCAGGATCAGCATAACCACGTCACAGCCCGGAGCCACAGAGAAGCCATTGCTCCATCCGAAATGCCCAGCAAGGTCCCTGCTCCCAGCTGGTGGTTGTGAAGTAGGTCACTGTGTCGAGGAGACAAAACAAGGCTGTGATCATTGCCAACAGCTAGCAGATTAAAATGGAAGGGATTAATTAAGAAGGATTAAGAGCAGATGCTGGCCTGGGGAGGACGGAAAAACCAGCAGAGACAGCTGGGTTTCCACAAGCCAGGAAGGGGGGCAAAAAAGTGGGCAGCAGGATGAGGGGAGGACTCGGGCACCCGGAGGAAAACTCTGGGGCAAGACCAGGCAGTGGCCTGGTGGGGACAGAGGCAGAGGAAGGGCAGGAATGGTTCATGTTTCCTATCGACAGCCCAGCTGAGGTTTGGCAAGACTGAAACCTGCGGCTCCCATCTCCAGGAGTTTTGGGCTTGTTCAAACCTCCGCCTGCTCCTGAGTCCACTATGAGCAGCAGCTGTTTGGCACCGAGCAGCCACATCACAGGCTATTTTTAAGCACTGCTACGGCATGCACGCCAAGCCGGTGTCTCTCAAATCCCTTGCAACACCCCACACAAACTGCTAGGAGCCAATCCTAGCAGCTCACAGCCACGCAGGCAAACCAGGAGCCCAAACACCACAGAAAATTCATGTCTTGTTTTTTTTTCTTTCTTATTTGGCTCTAGCAAAATCCAACCTAGTGTGCCTGATGGCAATTCAAGGAAAACATCCACTCAGATCAACACAGAAGCAGCTGTTCAAGAAGACAAGCAAGCAGTTGTCTTCCAAGGCGACAAGACACATGTGTTAAAAGTCCAGCCTGGTTTTTCTGAAAGATAGCTGTGCCATCCTCCTGCCCCCAATGTGGGCTTCGTTTCTGGATGGGAAAGAGAGGTACTGTGCAGCCAAACGACCTGCATGAGACTGAGCAGGCCACCAGGGTCCAAGCGGAGAACTGGCTGCCTCAAGGGGAATCTCGGTGCAGATCTGTCTTGCTATTACCCCACCTCTAGACAAGATTGTCTCAAAACTGACGGCTCTCCAAATCAGGCACCACAACACAGGTTTCATTGTGTAATTCACATCTTGATCAGCCTTGAGGAGTGCTGTATTGGTAAATAAAGAAAAATTCAGATTCCTAAAGCCACATAGACCACAACTCGCTCCCAAGGACAATGCGCTCACTCCCACCAAACACACCAAGCTAAGAGCGTCTCATGTACTTCTCAGGGCTGGGGTCCTCCCCTTCCCCAAGGTGCAGCCTGATGCAGAAAGCTCCTGCACTAGGCCATGCACTCCAGCAGGGAGCAGGGCTCCGAGAAAGGACAGACACAACACTGACTGCAGATGTGGGCTGAATCATCAGGGAAAGAATTCTGGTCCCATTTCTAGAAAGGGGAGAGCACAGCAAGTCTCATGAGAGGCTTCGATTACCAGTGCCCTGCTCCTGCCTTCTGCATCACACCCTTGGGGAAGGACATCTAGAAACACTTCATCAAGCCTACCGCTTGAGCTCCAGCTTCACATTTTCATTTAAAGAAATGAGATGGTGACATTAAGTTTATATCTTCAGACAATCCAGGTCCGAAGCTCATATTTATCGGCACTAGAGAAATCACACCACTGAGGGAAAGTTTCTTCACCTTCCTGGCAGCCCAGCAGCCAGGCTAACGTAAATACCATGAGCATCTGAAAGCTGCCAGAGAGAAAACACACCAGCACCATCATTGCTATAATGAAACAGCAAAGGTGCTTTTAGTTCATTTGTTTAGTTAAAGAGTTTCTCCTTTGGCCACAGCTATGTGACCAGCCTGGAAACCTTCCCGAGGGTTTTACACTTCCCAGCTCCCTGTGCAGCCTCCCAGGGCACTTGCTACGATGCCCATAAAAGCTCAGGCAGCAAGGCGGGAAGAAAAGCTAATCAGAGAAAAATGTGCTGGATTTAAGGGGCAGGAACCCTAGGCACAGGGGCAGGGGGACAGGGGGAGAAAACACTCATGGAGATGCCAACCACATTCTGGTAGAGTGGGCACAGCAGTGACCATACCAGAGTGGCACTGGGCGAAAGCGGGAGGGACAGGCTTCTGGCCAAAAAACCTACAGGAACAGGACACTCTGTGGCATCGGGATATTTTCTGAGAATCACAGGCCCTTTAAACACCAACAGGCACAGCTACACAGAGGCACATGTTTGCTCCGCTCGTACTCCGGGCTGCTCAGACACAATCCAGACCTGACACCACGTCACCGTGTTAGTGTGGTGTACACTGCAGCTCGGCAGGCACGGCAGTGGGGTTTCAGACCCAAGATGGCTTGTTTCTGGGCAGCTGTGGAGATGACGGCAAGAATATGCAGCTCTGCACTTGGCTACAGGGAGTGTAGACCCTACAGTTGGAGACCCAGCAGCTGAAACACCAAACAGGGTCTCGGCTGGGTTTATGTACAATCTGGAGCTTTCTAGAAGGGTGCTCAGTACCCAAGAAATTCACCAGTTGATTGGGATCAGGTTCTTTGTACCCAGAACTCTTCCCCACGTCCTTCCTGCAAAGGGCTTGGGTGTACACATATGTGTTTGGTGTGGGGGAAGGAAGATTATATTCTCTCAGAGGTGTAAAACTGAATGTACAACTGGTCCCTGCACCTGAAGGAGGAACTCGCTGCCTGCTGTAAAAGGCTGTAGCAACCTAAGTGTAAAGCAGGCTTCTCCTCCACAGATGGTTTATTAGAGAAACCACCAACCAGCCTAGATCCTTTCCAGGTAGATACCCGATACTGAGATCCTCAACCGCGGATTCTTGCCAATCCACATGTTGTCACGGCCAACCTAGCGACAAATCGAGGCCAATCTAGCCACTCTGCAGTGATAAAACACCAGGAAGCTTCAACACACAGGGAGCCAAAACCTCCCTCCTGATGGCAGGAGTCTCCACTAGCAGATGGACAGAGGGATACAAGATAGTCTGGTTTCAAAAGGAACTTCTACAAACCTCCTGCAAAGAGATGAGCGGTGTTTGTGGGTTTGTGCCTCACATGTTTACGATATCTCCTGGTCAGTCTAACCAACTGTATCCTCATCTCCAAGGGAACCAAAATTCAAAAGGACCAGAGCTCTGGACAAGAACCCAGTTTTTCCAGCTCAACAAGGCCTCACAGTGTTTAGACATGCTCAAAATACGCAACACCAAACCCATAACCCCTTGTATTGACACGGGTTACTTGCAAACAAAGCAACACTGCTCTTACGTGATGTATTTGTTGTATAAAATAAAGGCATGCTCAATATTGCCTTCCTCCGAGTAAATGGTCGCCATGCGGAGGATTTCCACTCCGGAGCGGTAGTAGCGTCGCGGTGGGACATCCTCGTTCACCTCCACAGTGCTTCCCATCTGGATCAGTCTTCGGACTCGCTCCTCTGGCGGGAGGCTGACGTCGGCATGGTCGGGCATAATGACACACATCAAAGCTACCACGAAGCTGACGAACTCTGTGGTGGGAGAAAAATCAAGAGCATCAAAACCGGCGCAAACCAGTTAACTCATCCAGTTTCCTCAGGACTGTCTTTCCTCGACAGAAATCACCTCCCATCAGCAGGGAAGCATTTAATACATGGGCCAAGCTAGGTCTTGAGGGAGGAATGTCTAAGAAGCCCAGCTCTTTTTGGGCACAGTGCTTGGATATTTACCCTTACAATCTGAAAGGCAGCCACAAATTCAAGATCAGTCCTTAGTAATTAATCTCAAGCTAGGGTTTGACCCGTCCAAATCCTACCCAAAGTAGCGCTTCCTTCCCAGTTGTCTCTCCACACAACAAAACTAGTGCCAGTCGCTGGTTTGCGGGGAGATAGCCGAAGTATTTCATTCAGACTTGAGCAGAAGCAGCTTTACACGGGGTTGCAAACACTGCAGCATTCATCGTTTTGATTAAACAGCAGTGAGAAGAGGACAGAGCTGAAGGCCATCCTTTCAGCCACTGCTGCTCAGTAGATCCATCCCTACCCAACAAGCTTGATCCCAAATTGCTCTTGCCCAGGCACAGACACAATCCCTCTCTCCCCTGTGCTGTGGGAGGCACGCCCATCACCCCAGGAATGCACCTCGACCTGATCTGTACGTTTGCCTCCTGCTTGGCTCTGACAAACCCCTTCTCACCCACAGCCCCATGGCACAAGCCGATAAATTTGAAGCTGAGGAAGCACTGCGATCCAAGAAACCCTCCACAACACTTCTCTCCCTACACCAAAAGCAGTTTTCCCCTGGAAAAGCCATCCTGGACGAGTGTAAGGATTAAACTCTATGAAATCACAGTGCTGAATCCACAGCACCTCACAAGCCTTCCAGCAATGCGACTGCCACACGTGTGACATCACGGTTTATTGCAGCTCCTTCCTAAACAAGGGAAAGGTTCTGAGCTGAGCTAAGCACCACCTGAGGGTCCTGAGAGACAGAGGAGTTGCCTTTCTGGGGTTACCTCAGAGGAGAAGCCCTTTTTTAAGGCAGGCAGGCCCACGTTTCTCAGCCTGCACCCTGGAGGGGCTTCCACAGGTCTCTTGCCCTAAGCAAGGGCTGTGGGATTCGGTCCTGCCAGAGGCTGCCATGCCGAAACGCTCACTTACGGGGTGCGACAGAGCCACAGCTCAGCGTGGGCTTCAGCTCCTCCTCCTCACCGGTGCTTCTACCCAGTTCTACTCAGCTGTCCACCAGGCCAGAGCTCTCAGTCACCTCCCCAAACCAAAGCCCCCCCTGCCAAGTTGCACAGTCCTCCTCTCCCGAGAGAGAGCAGACAACACTCACACACCACAATTCCCGGTGCCCCCAACCCAGAGCTCCCCCTAATTCCCACTTTACCTCTCAATATAAAGAACGTGCCCAAGCCACCCCCCTCCTGGAGCTGC
>NW_010510014.1:0-20131 GCF_000687285.1 Phaethon lepturus
CCCTGCTGCCGCCGGCCCCGCGGAGGGGCGGCCGCTGCCCTTCGCACTCCTCCGATCCTCGGAGCAGCGCGCCGGGGAACCGGTCCTGCGGTGGAGGGGACCTCGCTGCTTAGAAACGTGACCTTTCGTTTAGTGCTCTTTGAGTGCTGCCATAATCCCTCGTTATGGTTTTGTCGAATACCGGAATTTATAGGGTGGACTGTGTAGTTCTCTGGGATATAGCTGTTCTTCCCTTCTAATCCTTCTAACTATTTTATTTTTACCATTTCTACACGTTGTTGTATACAAAGGAGTGTATAAACTCTTACAAAGAGTGTATGAGCTTCTGCAAAGAAAACACAGTTTTACTTCCACTTCCTCCTCCTTCGGTTCTTTATCCCTATAAGTTTATTCCTTAATTCCTTACAGAATTCAGAGTGAGCCATCACATCAAGTAATTTCGAAAGTCTTAAGTGTGGAATGTAAATCTGTGCATTTTACCAGTCTGCTTGAATTTCTAGTCAGATGCTTTGTCATTTTAAATAAAGGACTTGTATTTCACAGTATATTGTTCAAAACCACAGCGATTCATACCCATGAATTTTCTGTTTCTGACTATATCTGTGAACTGTGTAGAAGTGTGGGCTGTCTTTTTCTAGAGTCTGTAAATCCAGCAGTCTTCTAGGAAGAAGCAGAAAGTGCAACCTTCCGTTCTGACTTGATAGAGTGCTTGGCATCTCCCGCTTGTGTGGTGCTTGCTCTTCTCAGCTGAAGTGTGGAGTTTTTTTAGTTTTGGGAGTGTGTGTATTTTGGTTGTGTTTTTTTTGTAATTCTGGTGTTTTGTAGCCTAGAAATGTACAGATTGGTTTTAAACATTATAGATTTGTAAACTGATTGTTGCTCAGCAGTTTTTCTGCAGTGTAGCATGTTTGCAATGTTTTACACTTACTATGTGGTTATCAAATATTTTGAAACCACTATTTGACAGGTGTTTTGCCTGAGTTGAATACAGGACATTTTATGCAAGTTCATTTTGCTAAATATCTCTTTACTGCTCCATGACTATTTAGCAATTTTGAAGAATTGCTGGACACTGTCCAACATTCAATCAGGAATTATTCTAAAGAGTGAGTTGTTCAGTGTGGTAATTCCGGGAGTTCAGTCTTTTTTTTTTTTTTTAATGTGTCTGTGTGGGTGAGATAAGTGTCTGCTAGATCATCCTTCATACCTTCTGTTATGAGGCCATTCTTGACTACTTTGCTATTTAAAGTGGGGGGAAAAAACCTTTGTGCATGTGGAACTGTTTAGGCTGGTTTTGGACTGTTTGTACCTTGGTTTCCTGATGTTTTACTTTGATTTTTTTTTTTTTTTTTTTTTTTTTTTTGCTTGCCCGGGCTCAGGAGTGGAAGGGTAATTTTTACTTGTCATACAAAGGCACCTTGAAACATCACCTTACATTTAACAGCTATCTCACTTATATTTAAAGATGCTCTATCAGATCGTCTACTTCCCACGTGGACTATGTTGGAGACAGGTACTCTGTTGTGTTTTAAACTTTCACTTTTCTTGTCCCTTGAGGCTCTGTGTAACTCTAGTCTTGCTGCCTTACCTTTTTGTCTTATCACATCAGCCCTGCTTTCTCTGCTGTGCTGGTGATAGACTGCAGCATCCAAACTCCTCTCTTTTTCTCAAAGTTATCTTTACCACTTGCTTTGCTTCCCTTTCCTGGAAGCTTTGCACCAACACTCAAACTTTTCCTGCTTCTCTTTCATGTCCCTTCATGAGGTGCATTTCTGTTAACTGTTTGATCCTTGTGGACAGTCATGACAGATCAGTATTTTCTAAATAAACCAAGTTGTTTTGAACTTAAATAATTGATGCTGACACAATAGGGCTTGGCCATATTGGTTTGTCAATTTTACACCAGTAATATTGCAAATAATCTCTAAGCAGACTTGTCAAAATGCGTGTGTGAAGGGAGACAGATGTTTTTATAGTCTGTGATCTTTCCCAGAAAGACACCGATTAGCCCAATTAGGAGTTTAATACGTAGTTATACTAGCAATGACACTTCCACTAAACTTCTGATACTGTCAGTGTATTGTCTGAAACAAGCCCCAATTTGAAGTTCGAGTCTTTAAAGACTTGGTGTTGGATTTTAAAATTGTGGATTATGCTTTGAAAAATCAAGACAATGAATTCATACTTGTCATGCCGGTATATTTAACCTGAAAAATGTGTCTTTTTTTTTTTTTTAAACAGATATTTATTTCTTTTGGAATCCCTCGTTTCCTTTAGCCGTGTCTACTTTGGCCACAACATTTGCATGCCACATTAATTTGCTGAAACAAGTAACATTAGTTCTGGTTTTTTGTCCCACTTTTTTGAAGGCAAACTGACAGTAAAATCAATGTGTGTGTTTTCCAGAATTGAAGTTTGTCTTTGAGGTCATGTTTCTTGTTTCTAATGTAGATAATGCTGTCTTGGTGCATTTTAGCTTCACTGGTTGAAAATCTGGCAGCTGGCTTTTCAGCAGATAAATTACTGAATAATCTCACTCTGTCTATTTGGATAAAATACTTATATGATTATTAAAGATAATGTCACTTCTTACGTCGGATATTCACAAGTAGTGGTGGCCTCTGACAAATGAGTCCATATGTTTCATTATTTCTGCAAAAAATATTCAGTGATACTGAGTTGACCTGTGGTAGAACTTGAATGAAGTTTGGCGCATGCTTTCTTCATGTTCCCTGGCCTGAAATCTTCTTTCTCCTCGTATTTTGTTCCTTGCAATCTTGTTACTGTCCTTTATTTGATTTAATTCCATCTTTTTTGCTCATATAATAAGAAAGTACAGGTAATGGTGTCATGTTAATGTATCATTACAGAACTTATACTGAAAATGATCTAATTAATCCTTGTAGTTTTTGTTATTTTTATTACTTTAAGCTTAGCTCTTCTTTTACTTGAATTGTAGATGTTTTCATATCTCAAGTAATAGAAAGCTCATCTAACAAAAGAACAGAAAAAGTAAACCCCAAAACCTTTGTACTGGCAAGCTTTGCTTCCTGACCTGGCCCAGCACAGGATTAGCTGGGCATGAGTGCTGCTACTCAAGGGAGGAGGTAGGATGTGCAGCTGGTGACTTGTCTTTTTGGTAACAGCCAGTCATTAAACCAGCGTCGCCTGGCACGCCACACCGTTGCATCTAACGGGATGGGACCACAGACCCGAGCAGCAGTGTTTCAGAGACCAGTTTCCATCACAGCCGTTGCACTGACAGAGAGAATGCTATTTTTCTGAGGAGTGGTGAGGTTTTTTCAGCCTTCTTTATGTCTATATTTTGCTTAGCATTAAAGTGGATGTGAGCTGTTTTAAAGTGGGAGTGTGAGCCACCTTCTTTAACTACCAGGTTTGCTGGAAGCGCAGTACAGCTCGAGTTTCTTTTTCTCTACAGCCACTGTAATTCTTGCATGGAAGTAGGGACAGCATAGGTTGTCGAACTGCCGTTAGGCGAGTAGGGGGAATTTCTTACCCCTCTGTTCTTTCCAAGAAGGAATGACCAGTGAACTTCTGGGATAATGAAATACAAAAAACAAGAGAAACTGGGATAAATAATATTGTTATCCTTAACTGTACGATTTTCCTTCCCAAGAATTGGGTGGAAAGTGTTCTAAACCTATGGGAAATACAGGCAGAAAAAGAACTGTGTTGCTGATTGTGGTGCTTATAGTTCCAAAAAGCTGCCTTATGAAAGGACTAGAATATTTCATTGTGGAAAATGTTTTTACAACGTATGGTATTAGGATGTTGCAGGAATAATCTGTAAGATAAATGTAGTGGTTGATTGCGAAGGAGAGTTTAAAGTATGCTAACAAACTGACAGCACGTTAGAGCGGATTGAACTTGGTTTATAAGTTATGCAATTTTTCCCTCTTAACTAAAGCAAAGTTCAGATGTTACTGAGTTGGTAGTCTTGGATTAAACCTTAATTCTGGGAATTTCTGTGCTTTTTAAAAAAATCCCAGAAGTCACATCAAAGTTACAGATTATTTAATACTTATGTTACTAAGAGCAGTATAATTTTTTTCATAAAGACTCTTACAAATTCATTTTAACTCGAGCTGTTTCATGCATATTCTATTGTCAGATTTTCTGAAATGTTTGAACACACTGTTTACAGCAAATGTACAGTTTCTGAGGTAGTGTATCCCAACCCATCTTTATTTTAGCTGAAAGAGGATGGCGTGTGATACGTGTGCTAGCACATCTGTTGATTTTCTACTGCTGCAAAGTCAGAATTTTACAGGCTGATTCAGTAATAAAGGTGGTACCCTGTGTAGTTTGACAACTGATGTTTTCAGAAGATGATCTAACTTGAGAAACAGCTATTGTAAACTCTTGGCGAAGCTTTATTGCTACTTCGTCTTCAGCCTGTCCCTGGAAATCACTAGTTCGCATTCAGATACAGTCCAACATAAAGTGCTTATTTTGCTTAAATGCACATAATGTGTTTTGCAAAGAGCATGCAACTGGCTAACACACAGTTTCAAAGAGTAGGTGTGTGTGTATAGTTTGTCTACATCTGAAAATCATGCATGTGTGAATCTTATCAATGCCTAGACTTACTGCTAGTAATTGTAATAACAACAATTTGGGGAGGCCTCTTTCCGAGTTGGAGAGCTTTGGAGCTGTTTCAGGGTCTGTGGCAAACCGGTCAGGCTTTTTGCTTCCTAGTCGTGGATCCCAAAGCCTGGTGTGGGTGACTTCCACTGCTATTGGATTCTGCCTTTAATTGTTTACTACTAATCAAATGAGATTTTAAAAAAAAAAAAAGCAGCAGGTTCAGAGAATTGGCCTATTTCTGTTAGGTTCTGGCTTGCTGATTTCTGGTTTTTGTTTTTTTTACTGACAACCTTTTGGGTGATTATTACAGTGTATTTTTGCTGTCGTACACTAACACGTTCCTGCTTGCGTGTACTTTCTCAGTTACAGCTCTAGATTAATTTAATCTAGCTGTTCAGTCTTCCACTATAATATAACTCTGTAATCTTCAAAGCCTGGGAAAGTGTCTGTTACAGCTCAGTCAGTCTTGACACAATGGTTATTGCAATTGAATACCAGCCTTTGTTCCATGCATTGTTCCCACTTATCTTACCCAAAGAGGTACTTACTTTCGTAATCTTATCTACTTGATTCTTGTCACCTTTGCTAAGAGACAACAGAAATTATGTTTTCACTTTGTAGTCCCTTGACTTGTGCTGGGTGGAATTTTGCAAGCCAGGGGCGTCTTGCAAAAAGAACTTGTTCTTAATCTATATACCTGCTAAGTTTTTCTCCTCCTAATACTGCAAAGTGATAATCAGTTTTTGTGAAATGTGACTTGACAAACTTGACTTGTAAAATTTAAAATTTAAATTTAATAAATTTACATTTATGCCTTCTGCAAATTAATTTCTAGTTGCTCTGTTAGGAATGCTGTATTTCACAAGCGCTTATTGCCTAAAAATTTCTATGTTCCAGTCCATAGCATCTTTTACTAGCCGCTCCCGAATCTGCCAGAACCCTTCTTAAAGGTGTGGTTGTAATCCAGTCTAAACTCACCTAAATCCTGGCTGCCACTCTTCCCTTTGTGCTTCCCTCTGTGCTCAATCACTGTTTTGGGGATCTGGAATGAATAAACATCTAATCACTTTTTTTTTTTTTTTTTTTGGATTAATTATTTTGTTGGTCATTTCCCCGAATCCCCTTTCCACATGGCTGCATAAATGCCAGTGCTGGTATGAGATAGAGTGGGATCATATGTGGAGACTTAGGAAGATGGGATTGTGTGACTCCAAACTTCACATCAGCTGTGAAGCTGGTTTTGAAGCTTGCTCCGAGGTGCTTGGGAGTTTACTTGTGCCATCATATGAGTAAGTGTTCAGTTATTCTGTGTATCACCTGCTCTACATGAGTGTTTTTGAAGTCTTACAGCCTGGCGTGCAGGCATGGATGGAGCTGCACCATCACAAGTCAGGTTCTGTAAGCCTCTAAACCAAATTGCATTGCAGGCCTTGTCTAATTGTACTGCAGGCACGTAGCAGCTATGCTTGAATACTTTTGTATCTAAATTCGTGTTTACAGAGGATGTTTTTCTTGACCACCTCGTCTGAATGTATGCTACCAGATGTTAAGATAACTTTTTTACCAGCTATGCTGTGCTGTAGTCTGTCTTTGTGAACTGAGCTGCATCAAGATGAGTTTGATCCCTCTCATCAAGTTATTTCTGTTGGCAAATGATGTACTGCTGGTAACTTGTCTCGCATAACAAAATATTGCTAGATTATTTTTGTTTTCTCCATGTTCTTAACATGTTTCTTCTTTGCTTTTTAGTGCTAGTGCCATTCCTGTTTAACTTTCTCAAGAAGCTGAACCTGTGCCTTTGGGGTAGGAGAGAGAGTGAAGCTGCGTTCTATTGATATATCTGCTAGAGCTCAGCACAGCGGCCATGTGGCCAGGTTCTAAGATGGTCGTGCTGATGTACAACATAGCTAAAATTGCATGTATACTGGCTTTGTGTCCTAAGCGCAATGTGGTACACTAGTTTGTGGCTAAAGCCAGTCTGAAAAAGCTCAGTTTCCTTTCCAAGCCTGTCCCAGTGGCTGCTGCAGGCATGCAAGTATTTAGTCAGGTATAACTTCAGTCACCTGAATAGGTTAAATTATGCATATGCTTAAGTGACACATGATTGGAGCCTAAAAATACCAGTTGTGTAATTACAGAACTGTTAATCAACTTTCTCTTCAATTATAAAAATCAGTTAATCTACAAGAGTAGGTGCAGTTAATTATGTTTTAAATGCCAAAGTCGTACCGGTTTCTCCTGTGTTCCCTGGCTGCAGCATTGCCTGAACTGTAGTTTGCCGAACTCTGCTGAACAGAAAATTTATTAAAACTTCAACTGAAGGCATTAGAAGAGGGCATGGCTGAAGGTGATCTGGCCAAAAAGTTTGAGAGTGATCTTGAAAGAATTCCTGCTCTCGGTAGTAATCTTGCACTAGGGAAGAGTAATGAATCACCGATACCATAGCTGACAAATATCCTAGAAAACTTTCTAGGAATTTAGCATTGTCTGGTGTTGCAATGCCTCTGGATGCAGAACTAGTTGGAAGAGGTTTTGCTACTCCTAATTTCACAAGCTATAGTTTACTGACTCCGTAATTGTGCTCCTGAAGATGTTCATGGGGTTACGCTGCAGACGAGTCCGTGCGGCAGCCCTGCGAGCGCTTACCTTGGCCTGCGTGACGGGCACTAAGCAAAGATGTGGAGGTTGGGATGGACGTTAACCTCTTAAACTGGCATTAACTGGCTTCGCAGCCAGAGGCATTGAAAAGCAGAAATACCCTCTTAACTAACCTTTGTACTTTTAATTTGTGCCAACTTCGGAAATGCTGTTGATGAGGATTTATGCCTTTGCCTCGTTAAGCAATTGGTCTGTCTTATTCTTGGTTTCTTTTATAAAAATCTGATCCAGAAAACCCCTTTTTAAGTTTTCAGATGTAGTAAAAATGTGGTTTGTATGCATGCAGTTTTCTGTGTAAATCCTACCTCTGTGTGCAGAACTGGGGGCCTCTTCACTGTTAAGTTCTCTATAATTGTTTCAAATTCATTAGTGAAACAATGTGGTCGTTTTATGTTGCTTATATAGGGAAAATTCATCATCCTTGTCCTGGTTTGGGCTGCGAGCTAGTGTTACAGGTGAACTTTTGCCGTGATGATGAAGGCTGCTAACAAACAAGTCATTGTTTGAATGCATCAGTCTGGTTGTGCTTGGTGCTTTGTAGCTCATGAGAGAAATACTTGGTATTAGTATAATCATAGTAATTTGCTGGACAACATGATACAGTAAACTTTGGGCTGTGCTTTCTTTCTGTTACAGAAAACGTGCAACACTGAAGCTTTTCTCTGCCTTCAGAAAAGTCCTGGGTTTGGGTTGTAGAAAAATGTTTTCTGGTCACATGCATGTAGACAATCTGCAGAACACAGGTGGATGTTGCAGAGAGGGGGAGGATTATTTGCAAAAGCCAATTAGGCAGTGAATCCCTAGGCTTGCTCAGTGGAGACTGAGGGGGATTCAGAGCAGCTCTTTTCTCGCTGCAGAGAGGATGTAGAAAAATTAGCACTGCTAAGATAAGGCTAACCTTTCTGACTATCCTCTTGGGTGTCATTATTGGGTTTTTCAGGGGTTTTCTGACAAATGTAAAGATCTTGCATGTAGGACAGGAAAAATCTTTTGTAATTAGTGCATTAGGAGTTAGTTGGGTTTTAATTATACCATGAACTAGGAAAAAACATCCTCAGTGGTAGATGAGAATGGATGCTATTCTCAAACCCAGGGTATCGGCTCACCTAAAATGTGACCTTAGGCAATACGTTCTTGCTTCATTGGCAGCTCTCCGAGAAATAAAGAAGTACCGTCTTAGCTTCCTTTTCTTCCTGAATATCAGGATACAGGTGCTTAAAAAGAATGCCTTTTTGTGTGACAGATCTGTAGTCTTTTCCTGGATGCCTAGAGTAAGTGTGCTTTGGGGGATTATTTTTATGTATCTTAACAGTATGCTTAGATCAGCTCAGCTGTTTTGCTAACCCAGTATCTTACTGCTACCAAAGGGGATGTCCTGCTTCCCTTGCTCCCACCCTGATCATAGCCATGTAGTCCTTTCCTGTGCCTTAGTTTTCTGCCCAGTTTGCATCTGAATCAGTTCATTCTGACGTCAAAGCTACCTGCTCTTTTTTTTCCTGGAAATAATGTGCTGGTTTGGGGAGCTCAGTCAGCTCACCAAGGGGCTGATGCACAACTGCTGGTGGAGGGAAGTGGCAGGAGAACAGATGGGAAGGCAGAGTACTAACTTGTCCAACTTGTCTTCTCTGACTGAACCCCCACTGAAAAATTTGAAGAATTGCATCTGTTAAAGCAAATATTTCCCCCGTGTACCCTGTCTTTGCTGTTGCCAGGGTTGTCCACCTCCTTACTGTTGTCTTTTGTTTCTCTAGAATGATAGTCTCTCTTCACTCCTTTCCCCCAGTGAGCCAGAGAGGAGCCTGAGGTGTGTAAGTTCAGTACAACTCCAGTCAGGCCTTTGTGCCACATAGCACTAAGCATTGATGAGTTTTACTGGAAGTGAGTATGCAGGAAGAAATTATAATGAACAGAAAAGATTTATGAAGTGCAAGTGGTGCTGTGATTGCTCAATATAATTTAATTAGCTTTGTTCTGCCACCCCGCAAAAAAAAAGAAATGTTACTTTATTTGTAAACATAGTATATTTAATTTCTGAGTGATTATTTAAGCTTGTGGTATTTAACATAGATGTGTTGCAGGTAGTTCAGTCTTTTGGGTAACCTGTAGTTCTGCATCAACATTTGGTAGGAGAGCTGAAAGAACTGTAATTTTTTCAACCTGCTGAAGTAGAGGATACCTATATCACTGTGCAGTAACCAAAAATTAAGAGATAAGATCGAGATAGTAGATTCCTAGAGAACTACCTGCATTGCTTCATTATGCTTTCAGTTAGTGAACATTCATTTGGAACGCATCTCTTTTTTACGTTTCAAACGTTTTTTTCTTCTTGAGTTGATCTTTCTTTTATCAAATATATTTGTTTTTTCCCTGCCGGAGCAAAAGGGTATATTTTGTCCCCACAGATTATTCTGCTTTTTAGTTGATATTGATCACCTTGATGAATCGGAGTATTTGAAGTCCATGCAAGTGTTTGATAAGAGTTTTGTGCTTTTGATTTGAGATTTGAATGCTCAGCTTGGGGACTCAAGCTTGCTGAGGCAACCCTGCAAGACTAGGATGAGAGAAACACTAAAAGACATTCTTCTGTTTCCCTCTGCGTTAGAGCTAACCAGACCTAGGTTTGAATCAGTAGTTAGGAATTAGGATGTCTGTGCTTGTATCTTAATTAGCAATGCTATGTGCATGTGAAGGACGGTGTGATAGGAAGCTTTGTAGCGTTTTTGCAGTAAAATGGTACCTTTTAGCAGCCTGAGTATTGGAGATAAAATGGATGACTTTAAGCTCTCTCATAATACATTGCATTGTGTAGGTTTTACGGCTATAATATTAAAAAAAACATTCAGGAAGAGGGATGGAAGGGTGTAGTTGAGGCTTTCAAAACCTGCTAATAATAAAATGATTGAATGCTAATGGGAAAACTGGTGTAAAAGAATATTTCGGCAGTCAGTATCAGGTTGTGACGGAGAGCTCAATTTTTGTGTAAGACTAGCCTCATGAGGAAGCAACAAAATAAGTCACAGTAGCTCAAACAACTGTTTGTTCCCCTCAAAAACAGAGGGGGGAAATTTTTAAAAGTGCCTGAATAAGCATTTTATATTTCAGACTAATTAGCTGCTTTCACATTTGCCTAGACTAACCCAGTTAAGTTTCTTCTTTGTGCTTTTCTAGAGTAAACAGAAACTACTGAAATAGTTTCAGTGGAGAACTTTGTCTTCTGGTAAGAGATTAGGTACACGGATGTCTCTAGAATGCTCTCAGGCTACTTATGCCCCGAGATGAGGGCTGTAGTCGGCGTGCGCTCTTGAGCAACTGCGGACCTAGCTAGCTCTGTTAGGAGAGCTAGTTCTCCGTCTTGACAGGCGATGGAAGTGTAACTGAATCCAGTAGCTCTCTGTTAGTGAGCCGAATTTACAGATGTTTAAGTCTGTAATTCTACAGTAGGTGAACTATACTATACTATAGCAAATTCATGTTTTGGCTTGTTTTTCTCCCAGCTCATTCTACTATCTCTACCCTATTCTAATCTCCCAAGAACTCTGATCACTGTAGACAGTCGACCAAAATGTTCGCTTCTCCTGCTGTAGCTAGCAAATACTGTCACATCGGTGTCCACGCGTGTACAGCAGGGAGTATGTAGAGAACAGGAGCTAAGACAACGTACGCCATCATACCTCCACAATCCTGTCTGTGAGTAATGAACGTAGTCCCCTTGCCAAGGAAGTGAAGGCAGTTCAGGGGTTGTATGACTAAGTTCTGTCTCCCTCATGTATCACGTCCAGTGCTGATATTTTAATACTAGCCTGGAACCAGACTAATATTAATTTTCTGCTCTGAGATGACTTGCATATCTTATACAAAGTGGAATTTTTTTTTTTTTTTATGGTACTTGCTGTTAAAGATTCCAGATCTGTTTCAGGTGGTTCTTTGGTTGCTTGTTTGCTGACCAGTCTCTTTCCTAATATTAGTAGTTTTGATTATAAAAATAAATTGTTTTTCCCTGATACTGTGTCGAAAGATACATTCTGTGAAACTTCATCATCCTTAGCAGTGGTTTGGTGCTGTCACCTATTTCACATGCTCACTGATATGTTCTCTTGCTCTTCTCTCTCACCCATGCTATTCAGAGAAATATTATTGAACTGTAAGAATTTAAATGCGGGCATAAGGCTTTCTGGGTTTTTTTTGGTGGGTTTTTAATTTTGTTCTTTGTTGTTGTTTTGGTTTTGGTTTTTTGGGTGTTTTTTTTTAATATATTCAAAGGGTTGTCTGAGGCTAGCTATGTCAAAAATCTTTTAGTGATAACAAGTTTCCATTGCTCTAGTGAGTTAATAATAGCCTACTTAAGTCAGCAGGCACAAAAATCTTTGCTGTGATGATAGAGAAGTACCTTTCTTTGTATGACATTAAAAAAATTTAAGTCAGATCTATAAATGGAGCAGGCTAAGAAAGTGGTAGAGCAAGACCAACAACATCCACCCTTCCAGGTTGCTTTTGTAGTTGTAATGTACTTCAGCACATAATGCATTAATTGGATGTTCATGTACTTCATGAACCAGAAAGGGAGGACCTTCTTTCAATCTGCATCTCAAGCAAAGCTGAAGCAGATCCTTTGCACTGCGTGAAGTGAACTTGCAGCCTGTATGCTGTCTATGAATAGCAGCTGCCAGAGCTGAGCTATTTTCATCTGGGAACAAATCGGAAGCAAATTGAGGGTAGGATTAATTATTGGGCTAGTGGCAGGAGCCCTTTCCTACTGCTGTATTTCCAGAGGTGGCCACCACTAACTCCATTCTTGCACTCATGATTTGTATTCGCTATGTGATGGGAAAGGGACTGGAAGTTGCTTGGGGAGGACAGCCAACAGATCCAGGCTAGGTGAATTGTTTTACCTCTAAGAGCATGCCCCAAGTCTCATTCCTTCCAAAAATAAACCCAGAATTTATAGGATTGTCTGTTCATACACCCTGTGTGGCATGTGTGAGGTGAGCCCAGCACTTGCTAGAAATGTGGGGTATGAACCAAACTAACTCTTTTGTGTGGAGTAAATCTGGTCAGCCTTATACTGCAGAGGTTTTGGCAGCCCATGCACAGTGTGTCCCATTGGTCTCTGCGGAAAGGACCAGGTTGAATGGCCATCCCTCATACCCACAGAAACTATTTGACCCACTTAAAAAGGCTTGGCATCGTTTCCGTTGTGTGTGGGTGAGTAGGTATGCTGACTCTACCTTCCTGCTGGTCTTATTTAAGAGAGTGTGTAGGCTTGCAATCTGCATCAACTGAAAGGCTGCAGACTGCAGCTAAATCGTTGGTATTGAGAGAGGTGGGATGCAGACTATACAATTGTATCACTGTAGATAAGGAAGGAGAAGTAGCCTGTGTGTTTAAAAATGTAAGAAATTTGGAATTGCTTTATATTGGTGACTCAACATAATTAAAAATGGGTTTTGAACGAGGGACCCTGGCAGAAAGAAGCAGGCACTGTATGACAGGTTTGAAAATATTCCTATATACTTTTGCCATATATTTGTTTGGAATCTCTAATTTGAACAAAGTGGGTATTAGAGTTAAAAATGTTGTCTGAAAGTCTGTAGCTGTATTTTCCTTGCATTTACTTCCACATGCTCCCTTTCTATCCTTTCACCCGTGATTGTAAGTTTTAGGGGGTAACGAATTATTTTCATCTCCTTTGAAAACTCAGTGAGCTAATTCCTGTTCCATTTCTTCTAGATCATAGCTTTGGTATATGTTTTGAAAAATTTTATGGAATGCATCAAAATTTGATTGGTCTGTGAGCTCATAGAAATTAATTTATAGATTCTTTAGAAGGACTAAAATTTTTTAGCTTAGTATTTCACTAATTGGGAGGATTGCAAATGTAAACTATGTTGAAATCAATTTACTTACTCCAATTTAGAGCAGTGAAACTAGATTACCTTCTTTTCTGTTTCCTTTTTCCTACCAAAATTCCAAATTCTGTTGACAAAAGTTGGGAAATAAAAAGCAAAATACATTCCTCCACGCTTCCTAGGATACTCTACTTTTCTGAAGGCATGTTCAGGAACAGTGTGCCATCTGCTGTCTCTAGTTTTGGCAAGTCTATTTAATTACTGTATCTGTTAATTGGACATTTAACTCTGAAGGTGTTGCTTTCTCCCAGCTGAGATAACGATTTTGGAATTGCATCAGTGTGCACATGTCTTTTTAAATCAACTGATGGTTTATTCCAGTGTGACCTGAGGTATTTCATATTGTAGAATCAGTTGTGAAATATTTTCTGGGTATATTTTATTTTTTATCCCTTGTATGGATGGTGTATGCATTCTAAGTTTTAATACTTCCTAAAAATGAGGAGTTATTTTATGACTGGTCTAACTGCAGAAGAGCATGCACCTTCATATCGGTGTTAAACTAGCAATTCTTTAAAATTTATTTAAAAATATGCTGGATTTGCTCTGAGCTTCCCCATGAAAGACCTGTATTGCAGTTAGAAGATAATTTTCCCAATATTGTTGGTAAAGTGGATTGAGTTTGAATGTGATAAAAGTGTCCCAAAATATTAGGTCTGTGGGTTTTATTCTGGTGCATCAGGATTAAAAATAACGACTTTGGAATGTTAAATTCCATATATGAATTTATGGTCTTCTGAATTAAATAAATATACCAAAAAAAAAAAAATCCCCAAAGAACTTAGTTTTATGCTTTGTAATAGTTTGGTGAAAAAAATCCCACAGAAGCAGTGCATTCTCCAAACAGCACATAGGAATCATATTCATCAAGTTTGAGAGAGCTGTAAAAATCCCTTTTGACAAATCCCAAGTATTCTCTGCATCCAAAACTGCACATGGATTTGGTGGGTTCAGTGGTGACTGTGTTACGTCAGAGGAGAACTGGATGAAACAATAGCTACTCTGTTAGAGACCTGGATTGCCGTGAAAACTGTTCAGAGCAAATCTCCTGAAGTGTTTAATAAAGAATAGGATTGTCGAAGGTTTGTTTTCAGCACTAAGGGAGCCATTGATAGGAAGATTCGTATCTTTGCTTGCTGACTCATTTGAGATCTGCTTCTGAATATAGTGTGCAGGAGAATTGACAGAAGCCTTTCTCTGCCTGCCCTCTTTCCTTCCCTTCTTCCTCAATAGTTTTTATTTAAGATAAAACCAATTTTTTTTTTTTTTGCTGTTAAACAATGTATTTTCAAGACTGTAGCAATATTTTCACTAGAGAAGTCTTTCAACCCAGAAAACTAGAGCTGTTTGATTTCATGTGAGTCAAGTGAAGCCAGGTGAACTGTTCTGCGCAAAACAGGATCTTCAACATAGCAGAGACACATTTTGTGCATGATGGGTCTGTCTGTCTGAACTGGTCGGGTTCTGTGACAAGAAGTGCCCCAATGGGTTTTGGGAAAAAATAAATGAAACCACTTTTCCTTGCAGATGAGGCTGGTGGTTGTTTCAGAATAATAATGAAATAATTCTGCTGTGGACAGCAGATTGAATATCCTTGCAAAAATTTTCATTTGTAGCAGATTAAATAACAAGATTAATGTACAATTCGTCTCATTTAGAATGACATACCTCACAGGGTTATATTAAAGCACTCTGTATAAATATCATTTGGCATTGTGATAATATTTTGGCCTTTTGTCTTTCTGGTATTGCACATGTCCATACTTTCTGTGGAAGTTACTTAAAATTGGTAAGGTTGACTGGTATTCTAGTTACAGATTCAGCAACAAATTTTGTAGGCTTTTTGTGTGCTCTGTATTCTTCAGACAGACAGCACTGTTATTCTTCAGCAGAGTGCCTTTTAAATATAGTTCGTAATACTAGCTGGCTAAATACTTTGTTTTCTTACCCCCTTCCTTTAAAAAAATAAACCAAAAAAACTCCAAACAGTAATTATAGAGGCATGTAATTTTAAATTGCAATGAAAGTAAGCAAATTAAATGCCCAGAGTTTGCTGGAGCCAAGAGTTTAAAACAAACGTTAGCAAATATATGGCATCAAACTGCCTAGCTTTTTCTTTATTTCTTCCCATCTGCTTATTTACTTAGCATTATCTGAAGTTCTGAAGGCTTTCCTCAAATGATAAATGTTTCCTTGAGGAAATGAGTTGTGCTCTGCTAGTGTTTTTAATACAAAATTTTAGGTATTTTCTTTGGGAAATGTAGGCATAATTGTCTTTCAGATAAGTCTCCACCCCATACACAGCAGCTTAGTTACTTAGCTCATCCTGGGATGCACGTTTTCAGTATCATTCAGTTAACCTGTACTAAGACCAAGTCCAGGTACTTTGCCTGGAGCATGATTCTTACTGCCTTAAGGATTTGAAGCCCCTGCTGGAAATCTTCGCAGTGAGCGCTAGCATGCGTTTTACTCACGGCACCTCTTCCCACAAGGAGTTTTATGAATTCTCAACTACTTGATGTGCATTATCTTAACTGGATATCATAGTAATCCTGGTTGGTTGGCTTTATTTGGTTTTATTCAATGTATTGAGTATAAAAGCGATAAGATAAAGGTTTGTCTGGAATTTCTGCCTTTCAGCTATAGCTGCAGGAGCCCAGCGCTCAGTTAGGGGTTAGTTGACTGGGCAGGGATCGCAGTTCAGTCCCATGGTATAGCACGTGTTTGGCTAACGGAGTGGGTTTCTTGGATAAGAGATCCTCTTGTAAATCATGAGACGAGTGTGTGCAGCATGTATAGTTATATAAGAAGCAGTAACTTGTCAGTGGACATTTCCTTCAATAGGCAGGCTAAAGGACGTTCGTAGTACAGAATGTCTGTTAGAAATGTTTTAAATTTATCTTGTAGTCTGTAAGTGACCTAGGCAGATAGGACTGCTCTACGGCGGTGCTAGCATGAGTATTCCTCCTGCAGATAGTTTCCACTGTATCTTCTTGTCTTCAGGCTTGCTGAAACTTTCCATGTATTTTCTTTAGCCCAAATGGAAACTTAAGCTTTTTGGGAAATTGGAGACGGTGGGGAAAGAATATAGAGTTTGTTTAGTATTAAATAAAAGACAAATACAATTGGAAGATCTTTTCATTTAAAAACTATTGCATATATTGAACTGCCATATGGTGTAAGCAGAGATTTGAAAGATGAAATATGAGATGCCATAGAAAGTGATATGACTTCTAAATTTGAAACTGAAGTCTATGCAATCAGTAACTGAAATCTCTGTTATCAGCCTTCTGTAAAAGTCACAGTTTGGAATATTATTTTTTTAATCCAGGTCAGTTTCCTGATTCAGCAGGTCAGCTTTATAGAAAAGTTGTCAGCAGAACTGCTAGGTTGGTATGCAGTGTTGCAGGTTCGAGAGCGATATATTGCCTCCAACAGTATGCAGTATCACAAATGAGTAGAAGGAATAAACTAGGATCCTTTTATACATGAACAAGTTCATGATCGTCAGCTATACAGTATATTATACTTGCTGTATTTGTGTTCATTGAAAGTCATGCAAGTTATTTTCAGATCTTGCCAGATAGGAAAGCTTACTTTCTATGCAGAAAATAATTCAGACCAAACTTGTTGGATAAACTCAGAGGATTTCACAATAGTTTGATAAGGCTTTGCTCTACTGTTGTCCATCAATTGGCTGCCCTGCTAGAACTCAGTTGTCGTATTATTTTAAGGTGTTGAATGAAAGGCTCTTGTAAACACTTATGCGAGTTGAAGGGGGGAGAGTGGTAGGTAATTGTTTGTTTTTTTCCCCCTGAGACCTTTTTCATTTGTAACCTGCTATATAAAAACCCTTAAATTATAGTTAACTTTATGTTAAAAGTTTCATTCTACAAGGAGACTTGCCAAAAATAACTATCATGAATTTCAGAAAAGATAACATAAGGAATTCCTTGCATCTTGAGCCGGTACACTTAAATAATTTCTATTATTGGTGCTTTGGAGTGCTAATGCTATTGCTGATTCAAAAATAGTTAAAACAGCTATGGTAAAACTTCCACCTGTTGTAAAAGGCTCTGGGATTATTTTGGCATTTAGATACTTCCAGAAATCAGAAATACTGTGGTCAAGCACATTCTCTTTGAGTTTATAGTTCAGCAAATACTTGTATAAGTTTTGTTTCAAATAGCAATTGTAATTATTTCAACACTTGTGAAACTGTTATGAAAGGACTTATTTATTGGAAATAGTTTAAAGCATTTCCTTTAATCATGATCCTAGGGTGAGTATATCTCTTCTAGCTTATTGAATCAAATCTATGTGCTTTTTGTTTCCTGAAGTTCTTTCAGAAGTTCTGAAAGACACAGTGAACTTTGTCTGCTCAGAGATCAGTGCAACCAGAACGAGGTATCTTGCATAACCCTCGACAGCTTAAAGACTGAGAAAAAGCTTTGTTGGCCACTTTGTGACTAGGAGTTATTAGTTACTGTAGTACTAAAACTTCAGGGTTTTTTTGGTGTGCGAGATCCTGCCAACATTGACTGATAGAGGTCTTAATGTGGTGAAATTTTTATAAATAGCTCACCTGTAGGAGAAAGATATGAAAGTAGTTCTGGAGTAATGTTAATTGTATTAACATTTTTCTTGTAAGTCTTAAATTCTGTTTAGCTTGAGAGATTTGAAATGCACAGGAGAAAATCTGGAAAGCTATGGGGTTTTTTTCTTCAAGATTCAAGTTTGAAAGGAAAGTAAGTAAATGGTTGAAAAGAAGCTCATTATATGTTGATACTACTTGTGCTTTTTGTTCAAATCTGACCATATGTTTTTGGGGGAGGATTCATAGTTCCTTTTTTCCCTTTTCTTTCCTTTTTCTTGAATAGCAGCACTACAGAGCTCACTGTATTGAGAGCTCCTGACGTGTTGCCTGTAACCATCATGTAAGGTACTGCCTTCTGAAATATATTAGCAAAACGGATCATCACTCCCATCAGCAGAAGTTGCCCCATTACTGGAAGCAGAGTTTAAAAGGTGTAGTTGTGTCTACTGTAGAGATGGTTAAAAAGCTTTTAGGCAATTTTTTAAAAACAGTCTGATAACTTGCATGTTGATTTTTGACTACTGACTTGATCTATTTTAACTTAAACTTTAGCTGACAAGGAAGTATTTCTTAGAGGTAATTGCTGCAACTAATTTGTTTTAACCGTGTCCTCATGTCACCTTCCTTTCTCTGGTCATCACAGGAACATCATGTAATAATAGTTCTTACAGGGAAGGCAATACCGTGTGTCAGTTCTTCCTACATTTTTTAATGAGACCTTTAGCCGTTTATGGGAAATGTCTCTCATTTACTTTGTTCTCTTCTTGGTTTGCTTTTTTCCTTTTTTTTTCCTTTTCCCTTTTCCTCAACTCAAAACAAGAGTCTTTAATTAGCAAGTTCTGTATAAAATTTCTTGCAATAAAGATTAATCAGCATACAGGAGTGCTACTGGAGAGAGTCTTATTTTATGAAATGAAGAGTTACAAGTATGTTTTAATAACACTACAGAGCCTCTTCCACGTGATGTACCCACATTCTACTGAAAATACTTTCACTACTGAAGAATAGAGAGAAATCCTTGATGGGTGGTTAAAATTGTACATTCTTTAAGTTAAAATTTTTTTTAAATTATTTTCAGAACCATTTATTGTGAAAAGTGGTGTTGCACATTGTGAGCCAATGTTCCTTGTCCCCAGCTTTGATCAGCACTTAATGATAAAACTATATTGCATGGAGCAATTGACGCAATTACTTGTGGTTTATATACTTCAGATTTCAGTATCTGGCATGTTATGCCTGCGATAGCTTGCTTCTAGGTGTGGTTTTAGCCAGCTGACTAAAACATTTAAATATTACATTACTCTTCTTTATCTCTTTATATTCTGGAAGATCTGCAGAGTTCATATGTAAGCTTAATAACGATCTATACAAGACCTCAGTTTTAAGAAATGAAGTACAAAAATGCATACCCATATAAACCGTGGAGACAATGAGCTAAGCAGAAAGCAACTTGCAGAACTGGGATTCATATCACAAAGGCTAAGGCTTAATAGTGTTAATAAAAAATACTATGAGAGGAGGAAGCTAAAAATTTGTACCACCTACTATACGTATATACATACAATATGTATATATATGTATATACATATAGTATTGATATAAATATATAAATGCACATATATACATAATATCAAATTTATTTTTATAACACTGCTAATCTTTTGATAAAGGTAGAGAAGAAGTAAAGCTGTTTTGAGCCCAGCTCATGTAAGGCCAGGCATCCTAGGAAATACCTAGGATGTGCTTCTCTTCTTATTCAAGAGCTGAGGAGAAAGCTGCTGAAAGATTAGAGATAAATTTTGAGGACAGAAGAGATGTTCTCTTTCACAAGCCTGTTAAGAATCAGTCACTTTGATCTTCTGCTCCAGAGGAGATGGAGCAAAAAAAGCCAACCAACAATGAAGAGGGAAAAGCATCATAAATGTAATAGAATCTTTCATAACACCATGTTTGCGTGTGATGTCTAATATCCTGCTTTTCCCTTGCTAGACCTTCTTTCTTTCTCCTTTGCAACAGCATTGTTTCCTATGCATAGGGAAAGGAGGTAGGACAGTAATGAATAATGACTTTGGCTATTTATTCCAGGTGTTTGAAATACTAATTTAAATGTAAAATATATAGTATGAGTGCTCATCCTGTTGTTCACAGCTCCTCTTCCCTACCATGATTCTTCATGGATTGTGCATCTGCCTTTCTTCTACCCTTCCTTCTCGCTTGGGAAGTGCCGGTACCCTGCAACTTTCCATTCTCCTTGGAAGAGACTGGTGGCCCTCTTAACGTGGAGACAGAAACTGGAGCAGCAGTCTGTGGCTGTCTTGACATATTCATAGTTGAAGTCTATGAAAAGAAAATATGGGAAAGA
>NW_010510014.1:20162-23391 GCF_000687285.1 Phaethon lepturus
ATGTGCTGAGTCTGGGAAATGTTTTGAAAGAGGGTGGGCAGTTGAGGAGCAGTTTTACAGGGCTCTGTGTTAAAACTAACTGGTTTTATTTCTTGTAATAATTTCTCTGTATTATCTTAAACTGATCTTGAAATTGCAGTGAGTGAAAAACCATCCATCTTTACTGAATCTTCTGTTATAATAGATCTGGACAAAAATGCTAATTTCTTCACAGCTTCCACAGACCTTTATTTAGATACCTGTGAACTATATACATCAGTCCTTTTTTTTCCCCTCATTGTACAATAGAACAGGTATGATATTACTCAAATTTTTCTAAAGGTAGAATGTAAATGTAAGACAGGGAATGCTGTTAGCAGTGGAGAAATTTTAATGTAATCTTAATAAAGGTTTAAAGCAATATTGCATAAGGTACAAATTGGCATACCAAGATTTTTACTTGTTTTTAATTAATAAAAATCATGTCTGAGTTCCTTTCCCAATGTATTGCTGAAATGTGATGTAGACCTTGGGCATTATGCATATTCTTTAGCATGTAATCCTGAGATGATCGTGTAAGATAATGTTACATGGTTGTTTAAAGCAACTGAAATTAATTTATGTCCAGCTATTACAATAGGTAAGCATTTGAAGAAGTAAACAGTGTTTATTTCATGTTTCAGAATATGTTTCAAGTTTGAGCTTAAAACACAGTTTAGAGATGCTAATTAAACTTGTTTATTGAAATGAAAAGTTTCTTAATGAAGAACAAAGGTTATGACCTATTTATTGCTACTAGAAAAAATTGCCAGTGTTGTTAGAATACTTCCTTACCTGTAATTTCAAGATTAAAATTTTACTTTAATAAAGAGGTTAGATTAAATTACTGTTCTCTCAGTGTAGTGCAGTTAATTTTTACAAATTTTAACGTGACTTTTTTTTTTCCTAACAAGTTAGGAAACTGTATTGTGAAATTGAGGCGCTTTTTTGGTACCTTTTTTTTTACATATTGCAAATTTTTGCTATGTAAATGTTAGCTCTGAAAAATATTACTCTGGATTTTAAGGGATTTGTGTATAAAATAAGTTACGTAATGATTCTGATTATCTCAACTTTTAGGCAGTGTGAGACGCTTTTATAGGGTCATATATGGTTTTGTTAGTTTTTGAAAGACTGCAAAACATAAATGACAATTTAACTTCCTTATGTTAGACACTGCTTGTCTTCATCTTTAAACAAAAAAAAACTCCCTCATGTTTTAATTCTTGTTTCCTTAAAAAGCATTTTTCATTGCAGAGTTACATAATTTGTATTTTACAATACCGTTACACTTTTTATTTTTCAGTCCCAGAAATCCTGGATAGAAAATACTTTCACGAAGAGGGAGTGTGTGTATATTATACCAAGTTCAAAAGACCCCCACAGGTAAATGAGAAATGATGCAAGAATTCATTGCTGCTTTTTAAAATTAAAAAAGTCAGTATTGTAAAAAGAGTGTATAGTAGGTTTTTGCACTAACTACTCCATATGTATAAAATACTGTCTTGAATTCAATCTTTCATGACTGGGCATTGTCACTCTTTGTGTCTAGCTTGGACTTTTATTTTCTTTTTCTGAAAGTACTTTGGCATCACAGAATTCTCTAATAAATGTTTCCCTGTTGTCTTTGCTGCTCATTACCAGTCTTCCGAGTCATGTCTGGGGTGTGTCTGCAGGGGAGGGTGTGTGTTGTAATTTTTTTTAGTGGCATAGTTCTGAAGTCAGAAAGTCTTGTAGAGATATCCTCTATTGGAATTTAAAGAACAGCAGTGTGAGTGTAGGGTGAAGTGTAAAAATAAACCTGACAGTGCAGGAAAAAGGGATGAGGAATTCATAGAAGAATAAAGAAAAACAAGAATCATGGTGGGAGGAAAACGATTATAAAACAAGGCTGAAGAAATATTTGTTTCCAGAGAAGATAAATAAGAACAGTTAGGATATCAAAAGATTTCATGTGGTAGCTAGTAATTTTTCATCCTAAAGTTCTGTAAGGAAAAAATGAGGCTGAAAAATGGGGAAATATGTTTCTATAGGGAAGGCTGAGACTAATGAAGAATATTTTGCATGTCTCACATGCTGCTTTTACCTTATGCTAAATTAGAGATGTGAAATCAAGCAAGTTAGTGATACCTCTAACACATCTAATTGGTAGAATTTACCTTCACTAAATATTATAATTTAAAAGTTCCTGCAGTGATTTAATTTGATGTGCATAGTCATGACATCTGTGTTAGAGATTAAAAAGTCAAATTGAAAATAGATTCGAAATTGGTATTTTAAGGCACTTTTTTTTTCACCAAAATGTTTACTATTGTCATTATAGATTTCAGATCAGCTTTTTTTAGCTTCATATATTTGAGAGCGGCTGAAAAACCTTTCCTTCTGAACTTCAGAAAACTTCTATTTCAGTCTTTTCCATAAAAAAAGTTGTAAATCTCTTGTTCTGTTGGGGTAGAGTATCATTTTTAAGAACTTTGTTTTTAGGCAGAAAAAGAACAAAGTAAATGCTGTAGAATTTTTAAGTTACTGTAAATAATTCACCATGTTCCTTGAAACCACGTGACATGAGAAGCTTTTAGAATTTATAGCCATGATTGTAGCACATGGAAAATTTGCAAATGCAAACAAAGTAATTAGGAAGCTGTTAAAGTTTCCAGAGCATTTCACAAGGAACAAAATGATCTTCAACACTTGCCCTTTTAGTTTAACCCATTTGTAGCATACAATGGACTTTACAGCTTTCCCATCAGATTTTGTCCTTCAGTTTCTAAGAATTGCTTACTGTTGTTCGTGAATTGTGCATAAATGAACCAAATGTAGACAAGGAGTATTTGGTATGTTTTGTTTATACTAAAAACTATAGATCATTATAATTTAATAACTGTTAGAGAAGATCTAAAGCTATAGGTCAGTATTAAAAATATAGATGATTAATAGCAGTGTACCTTCTATAGAGGACAAAATTTAAAAAATTGTTAATGCTTAAAGTCTGAAAACAGTTTAAGACTACTGTATAACATCTGTATTTGTATGCTTTTGCATACTAGCTCTTAACCATTGTTGGTTAACATCTGCTTAGGAAGATTATGGAAAACAGTGGTATTTATACCAGATAAATAAATTTATATGTATAATTAAATTTATCTGGTGTAAAAGAAACAAATATAATATTAATAAACAACAATAAATTAATATACTATAATTATATTAT
>NW_010510014.1:23422-55346 GCF_000687285.1 Phaethon lepturus
TAAATAATATAACAAATTTATCTGCTATGCTAATTTTAAATGTTAGAAAGCCGTTAGCAGGAAAACATGGAAAATATTTAAGGTGGAAGAGGGTAGAGATGAGGAATTCTTTTTACATAATAAACTTCATGTAAAGACACTACTGTGTGAAGTTTGCTCAAATATATCTTTTTTTTATATATGCAACTCAGAAATTATCAAATAACCTTCCCACATAGGCAGTTCAACTTGGTTGTATGGTAGAAGGATGAATTTGTAGAACAGATGCAACAATGTATAGTTAGAATGAGTCCAAGAAAATGCTGGTCTGTAAGTGACTTCTTGGTATGTAGCAAAACGTTTTCCGTCGGAGTGCTGCGCATAATCCAGTCTGAAATATTCCTGGGCTTCAGATACTGATGGCTCAAAGCCTGAAAACCCATCTGAAGTTTCAGAACTGAAGCTTTTGCACGTTTATGTGTTTTTGTTTTACATGACTGTAGTATACTTGGCAAGTAAAGACAGACAAGTTACCGTGTTAAAAATGGGCAAACTTCGACAGCATGTTTTCCACTTACTGGGGATCTCTTTTGTTCAATAATCTTCCTGTAAGCACATGAAGCGGTGTGAGTGGGGTGTGTCTCCTTACACACAGACACCCCCGCTTAAAATTGAAGCTGAAGTTTACTCATATATTTATTTCTTACAGATGCCTTCCAGGATGTCAAATTTGTCAGCAACTTGTCAGGTAAGACTTCTTTGTAATTACCGTATTTATTAATATTTTTCCATTAAATAAGCGCTTTCATAATAGGGTTTTAAAGCGTTTTGATCAATATTGCAAATGACAAGTTGGTGAAATGTTAGATATAAAACAAATATAACTAATGAATAAAAGACCTGTCTGCAATATGCAGATCACAGATTTATAACTGTTATATAAATTATTTGGCTTCAAAGAATCAATTTTCTATGTCCTGACTACTTAGTTTGTTCTGGCCTCCAACTTGCTATCTCAGTGAGCTTCAATATTTTGCATAATAATTCTGTATTGTAATTAATTCTTTCTATAAATATTTATGGCAACAAGCCTTGCTCTGGAAGAGATGTTTATATAATAATTAGAATCTTTGCTTTCTAAATCTGATGTACCTCTACTATAGATAAAAGAAGTTCTTCTCTCTTGTCTTCTAATAATATTTACTCAAGTATTCTAAATAATATGGTTGGCTGCAGGTGCTGTTGTGGCCGCTTGGTCAGACAACATGCTTGTTTTACTGCAAGTCTTGCTATGAAATACTCCGATGTGAAGCTGGGTGAAAACTGCAATCAGGAAATAGAAGAATGGTCAGTGGAAAAACATACAGAGCAGACCTCTACTGACGCTTATGGTGTCATCAACTTTCAAGGTGGCTCTCATTCTTACAGGGCTAAGGCATGTATGACTTTTTTTCTTACTCTAAACATGTTGACAGAGATGGTGGATGCTTAATTTAACTTCTGAAACTGAAGGCTGAAAACAATGTCACCCATATTGTGACAAACCAGTGCCCTCTGCAATTCTAGTATTATGGTCTGAATTCTTTCTAATTTCTGTTTTAAATTTATTTTTCATAAAAGAACGTGTTCATATCTGTTGGAATTAGTTGTATTGATGTACAGGCTTACTTTCAAATCGCAAATGGTGATAAGAATTCATAATCACTTAAGCAAAAGTTACATTAAGAATTCAGTGTCACTGTTTCAGACTTCATGAAAATATAGCTTACCTATGCTGCTTGCTTGCTCACTGTTAAATTTTTATAGGACCTGTTAAGTAACATCTGCAGTCTTAATCCTCTATTCATAATTTTCAAACTCTGAAAAACCATTTAAAATTATGGTCAGATGTGGAATATGCTTCTTTAGTAGATTGTTGAAAATTATTAAAGCACAATCGTACTGATCAGAATAACTAAGTTTTTTGGGAGAGGGGGTTAGTTAAAAGAGAGACTAGGAGACTGGAAGTTCTGACGTACTCTCTAACCACTTTGTAAAGGATTTCTAGTTGTGGTAGAAACAATTTAATGCTCATGCAGTTATAGGCTGCAAGGAGTTCTGATACAGTGTGGATCCTATGGCCAAACTGAAGTGCTCGAATGAGGGAGCTGTGTTCTTCATGCAGCTGGCGGAGCCCCCAAGGAGAGTCCGGTGCTCTAGGTTAGATATTTCTCTGGAGAGAAGGGCTCTTAACGGAATTCTTTTATGTTTGTAATAACAGTGTATGTGTTCCTTTGTATACTTAGTATAGCCTAAAATTGCTGCGAATCCTTTTCTAGGAGTACAGAAATAGCAAGCTGCCTATACTCATTTTTGTGCTTGCTTCTGCAGAGTGCTAGTGAGGTTGCTAAAACCAGTTCATTGGAATAGTGATTTTTTTTTCTTTTTTTTAAGTCAGAACTTGATTCAAGTAGGGCTTAATTTCTATATAATGTCCTCTCCTTAGTTGAATAGCTCTTTTTAAAGATACAGCAGTATTTCTAACTGATTGACCATCTACTTAATCTTATGCTGTTAAAAAACAAGTTAAAAAGCTGTTAGTTTTGAAGTGTTCTATTAAAGAATATAGCTTTCCTTCCCTCCAGGAATAGGGAAGGAAGAGCAAAGCAACTCTTTCTGTAAAACTTTTCACAAGAGATGTGCAAGCCTGTCTCCAGTAGATGGCAGAACTTTTTTAATATCTCTGAATTTCATCTAATTTAGAGATCATCCAATGCTTTCATAAAGACTGTTTTTTCTAGGTCACTGTGCCAGTAGGATGGAATAACATAATCTTTCTATAGCTGTTCCCTTTCCAAAACTTGCTTTCAAAACTGTTAAATGTCTTGTCCTTAATTCTGGAGGACATGAGGTAAGCTTGTTCGTTTATTGCACCTGCAGTGTTTTGAGAAAGTTAATTACATTTTCTGTAGCCAGGAATAGGATAATATACCTTGAAATACCTCCTGGTTGTTCTTTTTACTCATTGATACTGCGATGATTTCTTTTAAGAACGTTTTAACTCTCTTCTTGTGCCTGCAGTATGTGCGATTGTCATATGACACTAAGCCTGAAGCTATTCTGCAACTTATGCTTAAAGAATGGCAGATGGAGTTGCCGAAGCTTGTTATATCTGTACATGGGGGCATGCAGAAATTTGAACTTCACCCACGCATCAAACAGTTGCTTGGCAAAGGTCTTATTAAAGCTGCAGTAACAACAGGAGCCTGGATTATAACTGGAGGAGTGAACACAGGTAAAGAAGTACCAATGAATGTGCACAGTTAACTGGATTGTGGTTTATAAGAGGCAAAAGATTTAATGTATGTGTAGCTTCATCTTAAAGCAAAGTAAATTTGAGTGAGTTTGGTCAAGTGAAATTAAAATAATACATTTTGAACCTGTAGTTGGAAGTATGCTGCTTTTTTGTTCTGCAAAGAGAAACAACATCAAAGGTGGGGTTGGGTTTTTCTGTTTGGTTGGTTTGGTTTTGGGGGTTTTTTTGTTCGTTTTTTGGTGTGTTTTGTTTTTGAAACTGCAAGAGGAAAAATTTAATGTGATGAAAGTAACGTACTGGAAACTCTTTAGTTCTTACTAGGCTAATATTTATTGTGTTGAATTACTGATACATAGTGCTTTGTTTCCTTCTAGTAGATGCAGTGTGGTGCTTTTTCTTCGGTATTGTGTCAAATAAGTTCCCAGATCCTTAAAGACCCAGTTAACGAATAAAACAGTTGTGTTTCTTAATAAGATGCAGCATTCAATACATTGAAATCTTTGTACACCAACAGGTGTTGCAAAACATGTTGGTGATGCTCTAAGAGAACATGCTTCCAGATCATCTCGGAAGATTTGCACTATTGGGATTGCTCCGTGGGGAGTGATTGAAAACAGAAACGACCTTGTTGGAAGAGATGTAAGGATAAATTACCTAACTGAAATAATGATTTACCTGACTTATTTTTTGACAAATCTGTTCAAGCATGTTTTTTCATTTGCTTTGCATCATTGGAATACTTGCTTTGCTATGAAGATACATTGACATCTGTGACTTATGCAAGATCATTAGTGTAAACAAGTTGCAAAATGCAAATGTGCTAGAGGAGGAGCTTGTTCTCAAGTTCTTAATCCTTTTCCCAACCCCTGCTGATACTACTGAATCGAATAGTAAAAGTACTAAAGTATTACAGAGAATTCACATTTACAGAGAACAATAAGTAGAAAAATTTTCATGTGGAGTCTTCAGTGCTCCTGTTTGCCAGAGCAGTCACAAGTTTTCCCCAAAGACCCCTTTTCAAAGGATCTTTTTGTCTGTTATCCTTCAGAACAGAATTCTTTTGTGATATAGTTACCTGCTTTCCTACACAAAGTTAAGAGCTACAGCTGTTGGTGTATCCTGACCCAAGGCATGCTTGTATGTGTCGGTGCTTCTTGTTGAGCCACCAATTCTGGTGTCTAGACAACAAGTTAAGTTTCACAGAGACAAATTTGAATCTTTATGAGTAAAAGATGTTGTTGTGTGCTTATACTTAGGTGGTTGCTCCATATCAAACCTTGTTAAACCCATTAAGTAAACTAAATGTCCTAAATAACCTCCATTCCCATTTCATTCTGGTGGATGATGGAACAGTTGGAAAGTATGGAGCGGAAGTTAAGTTGCGGAGAGAACTGGAAAAAACTATTAATTTGCAACGGATTCATGCAAGTAAGTAACTCTGATGTCTGAGGGCTGAGTGTTACTGTGCTTCAATGAAAAAAGGTACTTGCACCAAACATCCGAATGAGAAAACAGAAAAATTAGTCTTTTATGTTTCAAATGCTTGATTGATTATTTTGCAAACTTAAACTGCTGCTTTGGACCCTAGGTATTGCTGGTAGGTTTAGGATTTCTCTGGGACTAGAGGGGAGGGTTCTTTTGAGTAAAGTTGTCAATTTGATAAAGCAAGTGTATGTCACTTGAGTTATTAGTATGTTGTCAGGCCTTACTGCTCTGATTGATTCATGTTTTTGACACTGATCACTTGCAGTTTCACAATAGGGCATCTTGAGTTTGTAAAACATCATCTGTGTTTGTGCAAAGAAGCCATAACTTCTTTTGGTGTTTTCCCAATTATGGAGCAACACGTGTGTTATCTAGGAATGCTTTTGCGATGTAACAATGCTTTTCCATGTAACTAAAGATGACGTGTATACAATTTGAAAATAAAAACTATTTGGGGGTGAGGTAGAAGGGGAGTTCCTTAAAGAAGAAAATTTGCACTTTTCTGCATTAGTTCAGGAATATTTCTATGAGGAATCTTCTATTTTGTAGACTGTATTCCATTGTGTTTATCAGCTTCTTTGCCGTGCTTTCCCTCAACCCAAAGTATAAACAGTGCTTGAAACTGCATTAGCAACAGTTAAAATGTCTGGCAGGCAGCATTTTAATTTTTATGCAATAGGAGGGACATACTTGGTTTATTAAATGTGTAAAATCAATGTTAACATTCCCTATACACTTAAAACATTGTCTGTTTTTCATTATTTATTTGCGACTTTATAGGAATTGGCCAAGGTGTGCCTGTTGTGGCACTTGTATTCGAAGGTGGCCCCAACGTCATACTCACAGTTCTAGACTTCCTTCAAGAAAGTCCTCCTGTGCCGGTGGTAGTATGTGAAGGAACTGGTAGAGCTGCAGACATACTGGCATATGTTCATAAGCAAACAGAGGAGGGAGGGTAAGTCCTAACACTGCTGGCCAAACTGTCAGTTGTACATAGATGGCTTTTGAGACTATTCCTTAATGAATTTGTGCAAGACTTTTTCTGTGGAAAGACATAGGCTAAAAGCAGAGAGTGTAATCTTGCCTGTGATGCAGCTTTCCAGGTTGGCTGCAATAAGTAGCTCTGGCTACAGACCAAGATTTCTTACCTAGTTTTAGGTTCCTCCCACATACCTTGTACCAGTTGCACCAAATTCTGTAGCATATGCTTGCTTTAGCAATACTTAGAAAAAGGATAAGGAAAGTATACACACCTATATCCAAAATTAAGGGAAATACTTAATTTGTAACTTCAGTTATGTGAGTTAGTTTTGTTACACTATTGTAACTAGAGGACCCAGCTCTCAGTTTAAATGCTCTGTCTGCCTCAACTTCAAATTTTAACTAAGCCACAGCAACTTAGATGGTAAATGTGACTGTTCTTAAGTGTGTACAACAGAGTTTTGGTCAACAGAAATCAGAGCTGGCCAGACTTTCCAGAGATGTGAGAATGACACAGAAAATAGTATGTTACCAAACTGCTTGAAAATATCACTTCACTACATTGAATGGAAATATTTTCATGCAGTTAGCTGTTGCATAGTAGTAACCTTTCTGAAAAGGGATCAGAAAGAGTTTCTATAGTGTTTCTTCTGAGTAGTCTTAAAAATGAACTTTTTGCACACTTTAGTGTAGGAAAGACTTGGCTGTTTTAATGTAGTTTCAAATAAAAGGGGTGTGCTGGGGTTCCACAATACTTACTGATTTCTAGTTAGTTGTCAGACTTCCGTAAATCCTTCAACATACTGGGTCCTTGTGCAGGACTGCCTCGGAGGCCAGGGTCTAGCGTAGCAGCAAACGAAATAGCTTTGTCCATAGTAAGATCAGAAGCAGGTCTTATTCAGAGGGGTCAATGTAGTATTTTGTGTCAAAATCTTTTAGCTGAGAGTATCTCAGAACTGGGTATGGGAAGGAAAAGGAGAGAAGCTGAGTTACTTTTAGGAGGCAGTAATAGAAAGTTGTAGACTAAGCAACCTATACTACTTTCTAAAGGTTACCCAGGAATTTGCAACTGAAACAGTAATAAGCTTATAGATAGCAGGACTTTGAATGGACATGTTGAAACTAATTAAATGTGTCATTCTTACTGTTCATGTATTTCATGTTGAACAATGTATATTCCTTTTTGTTTGTTTCTTTCAATCTTAGGAATGTTCCTGAGGGTGCTGAGCCTGAAATCATTTCAACCATCAAAAAGACATTTAACTTTGGTCAAAGTGAAGCGGTTCATTTGTTTCAGACGCTGCTGGAATGCATGAAAAAAAAAGAACTTGTAAGTAGATATTGCTATAATTTTTTATGCAAGGTGCATGCATATGTGGGTATGATACTAAATGTATCTCAATGTTGTATATGATCAAGAGTCATTCAGAAATCTTTTCTGGGCATAGAGGATTTTCCAGTTATAGAAGATAGTCAAATACAATTTTTGTGTATACTTTATCTCACGGCCAAGAGAGACTTAATTCTTGTGATTATTTCTGGTGATTTGAGTTTGTCACTGTTTCCAAACTTATTTGTTTTCAAAGGACAGGATTCTGGTTTGTTCGTAGTGTGTATGTATTTTGTATTTGGGTTGCTGTCCTTTGTTCTTGCTTTAATTTTTTTTGAAAGCCTTGGGACTTTTTTTGCTTTGGTTTTTTTTTTTTGGTCTGTAATTGTGACTGTACTAACAAAGATCTACTATCACTGCATGCTTAAAGCAAAAGCACTTTATAGAGCTTTATATGTAGCCAGAGTTCCGGTACTGGTGTCTCGTTTGGACACCATATTGTGCTGTTCTGAGGTTTAAAATTGTCATATTCAGCTAGGCATGTTTGGTAGGTTAATCTCATAATCTGGAATGAACTGGAGGAGTAAACAATACTGTGTGGTGTTTATAGACAATAGAGAATTGGAATCATAGTGGGAAAAGAAGTTGAGATTGATTGAAGAGTGGAAAAGGGTTTCTGCTATGCTTTTGTTTCATAAAGGATTGGGTTGTGTGGCACACAGTTAGGTAAACAATACAGAGTGCACACTAAAGGTGTGTTAAATTGAGTGTAGGCTTAAATTGCATTGAAGATGTCTTTTTAACATATTTCAATTCTTGACCAGAAAGACTGGAGCTAATCACCTTTGCCTGAAAATAACTTTAAAATATGTTTTCCCTATCTACCATTTTGGACAGATTACAGTTTTTCATATTGGGTCAGACGAACATCAGGACATTGATGTTGCAATACTTACAGCATTGTTAAAAGGTGAGATTTTTAATTTTAAGAGCATTTAGAATCCCCAGCTACTGTTGTTTAGTGTTTATATAATGGATTATTTATCAAATACTGTAATCTGTAGGAATCTTTAGTTTTTAAGCAAATAATTACCTATTGTGTTTTCTCATTGTATAATAACTTTAATGTGTCCTAAATGATGAAATATACTGTATAACTTTGTGGTGGGTTGCTTGATTTGGCCTTTTTAGGAAGAAGGAGTGTTTATTACCTATTTTAATTAATTTTAAATTGTTTTCATTGTTTTTGCTTCTTAAGGCACGAATGCATCTGCATTTGACCAGCTTGTTCTTACGCTTGCGTGGGATAGAGTTGACATAGCCAAAAATCATGTTTTTGTTTATGGGCAACAATGGCTGGTATGTAATGGTCCGGATTAAGCAGAATGATATTTTCTAAGAGAGAAACTCAATTTACTGTAAAGAATTAATCTTTTGACTTTTGTAGAGAGACACTGTAGAATACTGACTACTGACACATTTATTTTGAGGACAGTAATTTTTGCATACTGCATAGTGTTAGAGCTGTTGTTGTGTAGTTGAAAATTATCCAAAAATTTTAGAAATGTGCTAAGTGCTCTTAATAACTAGAGGAGAAAAGACATTGCAAGCGCTGGAAGCTGAATTCATGTTAGTTAGATGCTCTTTCTTCCTTACAGTTGCATGGTCATAGGAAGTTCTTAAGAAGCATCTAGTGAAACGTATATATTAACTACTGTCAGCAGCACTGCAGTGTCTTTTGAGGAGGAGGACAAAATGTCTGTTCCTTGTAGTCTGCAAATTAGCTTGAATGGATCTACATTGTGGATCTCACCTTTTTCCCGTATTACTGTAAAAATAAAACACAATTTTACTTAAGTGTGCAGTCAAAAGTACATACTGTAAGGCTTGTTGATAGCAACGATGGTTCTGAGCATTTGTCTTTGAAACAAATTGTACTTTAAATGTTTTATGTCTTTGTGTTTCATCCAGTGTCAATCTATGAGAACAGCTTAACTATGTTAAACCAAATGTCTACTTGGTGTCACGTACTGTGTCAATAGGAGATACCTATGGAAGTGCGTAAGACTTGCTGATTAAGTCTTCAGAATATTCTTTCATCCTGTAATTGTGTGAAGTTCAGGGGATTTTCTGAATGAAGGGTGACATCTTCCTATTTGTAGATATACAAGGTTTCCCCAGCCCTGTAAATGAATGAGGATGATAAGTAATCTAAGTACACTTACTTTTGTGATGCTCAGTTTTAATGGTTCTCTCAAGGCTTTACCTTGTTCCTTATTTGTTGTAGGTTGGCTCTCTGGAACAGGCTATGTTAGATGCGCTTGTGATGGATAGAGTTGCATTTGTGAAACTTCTGATTGAAAATGGAGTAAGCATGCACAAATTCCTTACAATTCCCAGGCTGGAAGAACTTTATAACACAGTAAGTGAATGATTGCTTTTGAACTACTTTTTAGTTGCTCAGCGTGTTGTATACTGGGTCATGTCCACCATTCTGAAGTCCATGGTATGTCAATAGGGAAGGCTGTGTGGCATGAGGTTAGAGTCGAGAAAGTAGTTGTAAAAAATAGTTTATTTTGTAAACCTGCATAGTTATAAATATTACTTAGAAAAATTTTATTGACGTAAGTGGTGATTTAAGAATTTTAAAGTAGTTTGTTAAAACTTGTCTTTGTAACACTATATTTTAATAATATAAAAAACTCATAATGTTGCTGTTTGCTTTCTGTGTGGGTTGTTTTTGGGCAGACTATGGGTGTATTAATTATGTCCCAAACTAAAACAGAAATAAAATGAAACAAAAAAGGAAATGGTCTATAGCTAATACAGTAGTTTGAAATATTTGTATCTACTTGATGGCTACTGTTTGTTTAAAAACTAGGATTTTTTTTTTTTTTGAGCCAACTACTACTGCTGCTACTGTAATCTTCTCATGTTGTCATTGCACTCTTAATTTCTCATTCCAAATTTTTCCCACTCTCTTTTTTTATAAAGAAACAAGGCCCAACTAACCCAACACTCTTTCATCTTGTTCGGGATGTCAAACAGGTATGCTGTAAATGTAAAAATCTGTCAAACTAGCAATGTTAGGGTTTTTTGTTATTTCTTATGTTTGACTGTCAATTTAATCTTAGATGTAATAATAAGGTTTTACTGTAAATAATAAGCTACCTCTGCAGTCATTCTGTTTCCAGTACTTGCTGTTGTATGCTTAGTGTCCTCCTGCCAGACAAATGTTAAACCCTTTGAGTCTTGTCTTTTTCATCTTATTTGTGACTGTTTTGCTTTGGAGGGGGATTTGAAAGTTGGTACTCCCACCTAGGAGTAATTTTGGCTGTTAAAACAATAGACAAAAACCAGACCACACCACCCCCAATAGAATGATTTACCCTGCTACGGGGAATCATCCAGAAAAGAAGCTATAACCTTGTCTTTTTTAAAACTGATTAATAAATAACCATGTAGCTTTTTTTTTTTTAAATCATGCAAGGTTTAATTTGTTTCTGTTTAGAGCTGTGATGTGACATGTAGAAATACTAAGCAAGTTTAAGATTATAATTTGAAAAACTAAAAATACCTTTTGTATTCCTAGGGAAATCTTCCTCCGGGATATAAAATCAACCTGATTGATGTGGGGCTGGTTATTGAATATCTGATGGGAGGAACCTATAGATGCACCTATACGAGAAAACGCTTTAGAGCTATATACAATAGTCTCAGTGGGAACAATCGGGTATGTGGCAGTTGGGTAACACGACATGCTGATTCATATGTTCTCAATTAAAAAGCTCTACATGATCTATATTGTTTTGTTCTTCTTGTCAATGGACTGGTTTTTTTAAAGGCAATAGTAGGACCTATGAGGGCAGTTGGTAGCTGGTTTGGGATTGAGGACAAACAAAAGGTTTTGTTCTCCTGCTCTATATTCTAGCACATCTAAATTCCTTCTCTGTTATTCCCTCTTTACCTACTCATAGGGGAGGAATGGGCACTAAACATGCAGATTCACCAGGGCTTGGGTTGCAGATATCTGAGCTTCTTGTAAAGCAACAGGTGTAACTACCTACTTTGTGACTTCCTAAAAAAGAAAAAGAAAAATAATAATAATAAAAAAATGTTAAATATCCAGTGAAAATTCTGGTTGTTGCTGTTACATTAAGTGCATCACTGTTTCAGTAGCAAAGTAGCTGTTTGAGTGCTCAACTCAGTATCTAGCTAGAAACAGATGATTTTATAATGCCTAGTAGGGTAAGAGTAAAGAAACCAAACCAAACCCCTTCCTCCTCTTCTTGTTACAGCGATCTGGGCGGAACCCTTCAAATACCACTCCTCAGATGTGTAAAAGCCATGAGTCTTTTGGTAATAGGGCAGACAAGAAAGAAAAAATGCGCCATAATCACTTCATCAAAACAGCGCAGCCGTACAAACCAAAGGTACAGATGTGTGAGGGGAACATGGGGCGGTTATTTCAGGTAGTTAAGAGTGGAGAACCTGGTTGAAATCCAATCACTGAAGTGTGAGTAGCAGCAGTTTTACTGACTTTGGTAAAGCTGGAATTTCAGCCTTGCTTTAGTACTTGTTTATAAACTGGCTCTCATGCTTACAGGGTTCTGTAAAGAGTCTTTGTCTTTCTGTGTAGTAGTCTTCTGGATAAGCTTTGATATGTTAGGGAGCAGAAAGCTTATCTTTGGGCCAGTTCTAGCAGTGGGGGGCACTCACATGTCTTTGTAGATGGAGCAAGATTTGCTCATGTTACTATAACCAGTCACCATGAGTTTCCTTGTTTGTATGTAGGTACATAAGTTACTGCTTTTCTTTTGATCTATAAATCAAAGTAATTTGGTCTCCCAGTTATTAAAATGAGTTGGATTCAACTGAAGTTTTTGAACGAAAGTTCCAGCTGCTTTTCAAGTCTTCAGAAATGCATTATTCTTTTTATAATTATATATAATTTTATTTCAAGTTATGTAATGACCAAGTTCAGAGATTTAAAATGTAACTTTCTGATTTTATTTTAAAGATTGACACTGGTGCAGAAGAGGGAAAAAAGAAAAGAACCAAAGATGAAATAGTAGACATAGATGATCCTGAAACAAGACGTTTTGCTTATCCTCTCAACGAGCTGTTACTTTGGGCGGTGTTAATGAAGAGGCAGAAGATGGCCCTCTTCTTCTGGCAGCATGGGGAGGAGTCCATGGCGAAAGCCTTAGTTGCTTGCAAAGTGTATCGTTCAATGGCATATGAAGCAAAACAAAGTGACCTTGTTGATGATACTTCAGAAGAACTGAAACAGTATTCCAAGTAAATTACACTTATATCATTAAACATCTTTTCTTGAAATTCACAGTAAAAGTAGTGGGCTATACACGAACAAACCCCAGACTTTTCTATTAGCACACTTGAAGAGAATTCCTTTTTGCAAAAAGTATTAAGTGGCACTCTTGTGGAAGTTTTAGATTAGCTATTGCTCTCTCTTGAGAGCAGTTACAAGTCATAATCTATAGTTAAATTAAAATGACACTGAATTACAACTTACTTCCATGTAATTTCCTTGCATGTTTTAACAGCTGTTTGAGGCCTGCATAAGTTTTTATTAAAAGTCATAGATTAACATGTTGTAGTTACAAATTACTGTACAGTGTATCTGTACAGAAGGGACAGGTAATAGTCCATTTGAGTTGCGCTACTGGGAATTTGATTGTACAAGAAAATTCGACCTACACTCAAATTCATTTCCATAGATACTAAAATTTTTTTTTTTTTTTTTTTGTGTGTGTGTGTGTGTGTTGGTTTTTCTTCATTCTAGCGAGTTTGGTCAACTGGCAGTTGAACTGTTAGAACAGTCCTTCCGACAAGATGAAACTATGGCAATGAAATTACTAACCTATGAGCTTAAAAATTGGAGCAACTCAACTTGTCTGAAGCTAGCAGTGTCATCAAGGCTTCGTCCGTTTGTAGCACATACTTGTACGCAAATGTTGTTATCAGATATGTGGATGGGAAGGCTGAACATGAGGAAGAATTCATGGTACAAAGTAAGCATTGTTGCAGTTTTTTGGGTGTGAAAAGGATCAAAAGAATATTTAAATGTAAGGAAGGCATGTCTTTAAATGCTATTAGTTTAAAGCTTTCACAACTATAGCTTATGTTAAATCCTGCAAAAGTCTCCTGTAACGTAATCAAAACTGTAAGTATTTATTGTTAACTCTTTTGACACTCTATTATCTTTTCAAATAAGGTACAGAAATATAGAAGGCAAAAACCAGGCAAGTAGCCTTTAATCAGAGGCTTAAAGAGATCATGTGAATACTAATCCACTACTAAAAACATAGTGGTAAAAAATGTTAACAGACAGGAAACCTGCTGTAAGAATATAGTTTCATGCATTTTGGCTTTTTACAAGCAGCACATAAGACTTGATGTAGAAAAGCTTTGTGTATATCCTATTTTGGAGGATGAAACTGAGCAAAAGCAGGACACAGACTGAAACAAGGGTAGGCAGATCAGGGGTAGGTTTTCCAGTGGTGCCCTTTGTGATATAGATAATTGAACTAAAATGAGAGTTGCATAGTTCTTTGAGATGATGTACCAAAACTTAATTGTTGCTAGGAATGCAATGAAATAGAAAATATCTACAAGCATCATTTAACTTGTGACCTACTAAAATCCTCTTTCATAACTGATTAACCACTTGCTTTATAACAGGCTAATGACAATAAATAGCTTTCACTCATTCTCTTCATCCACAGCCTTAGCTCATTTTTCTACCATAAGTTGAAGAAAAACTGAAAACCAAATAAAACACTTCCCGCCCTCGCCCCCACCCCCCTCCATTTTTATGTGCTATTTAAACCCACCTTGACAGTGCACAGTTCCAGAGTTTCTGGGAGTGGATTAAAGAACAGAGTGTAAACAGAACATCTCTGGATATTCAGGCTTGGAGTATATTCTTCCTAGTGGCTTTTAGTTTTGGGATTTGTTGATTCTTCCCCTTTCCTATATCTTCAGGTCAATGAACACTGTATATATGCAATCTTAGCCTCTTAAATGTGTATAGAAAATAATTAGTTGTTATTACTTATACTCCCCCCCTACCCCCAATAACAAGCAAGTGAAATTTGGATAATGTATTTTTGGAGGAGATTCTGTGTGTTGGTGTATCCAGATACTTTAACGTAGCTGGGAACTATTTGCACTTGGTCTTCGTCTTTTCCAGGTGATACTGAGTATTTTGCTCCCTCCTGCTATACTGCTGTTGGAATATAAGACCAAGGCAGAAATGTCACACATTCCTCAATCTCAAGATGCACATCAAATGGCAATGGATGACAGTGAAAACAACTTCCAGAATGCAGCAGATGAAATACCTATGGTAATGTGGGGCAGGGGGAGATACTAAGAACAATATTTCTAACTTAAAATAAATAATTACATTTTTAAATCAAAGCAAGAGTTAAAATGAGTGTCCAAAAGCATGTATTTCTGTATGTGAAGTTAACTGTCCTTTCATTTTAGGAGGTGTTTAAAGAAGTAAGAATCTTGGACAGTACTTTAGATAAGCATGATATGGAGACTCCAGCAAAACCTAAAAGACTTCCAATTACACAGAAATTTTATGCATTTTATCATGCACCAATTGTGAAGTTTTGGTTTAATACGGTGAGTTTTCTTGTGTGTAACGTGTATTTTATTTCGAAATCTAGTGCCAATTTTTGGGTTATTTTCCCAACATGTAGCTTTGTCACCTGAATCAAAGTTTAAGCACTTTTTAAAACAAACAAACAAAAAAACCCTTACCTTGCTAAGCTGGAAATGAGAAGTACTCAATTTTGAAAAACTGCATGCGCACATGCAGTGCTCCATGGTTTGGGTGTGTTTTTTTAAGTTCATGATGTTGGCTTTGAGAAATACGTTGTGGTTTTTTTTTGTTTTTTTTTTTAAGCTAAAGAGTAATTAGCATGAACATTTTTATTTGGCCTGACTAATTAATTTCTTCAGTTGCTAGCAGGAATTCTGTAATAATTTACTAGGCTAAAGTGTTCATACACAGCTTTGTTTAAATTACTGTACTAGAAACTAAAATTTATATTAAAGGAAAAATAGCTGTAATAAGAACAAAGCTTTGCTAACAATAAATAGCTTATTACAGCTGTTTTTCCTCTTCTAAGAAGAAAATGTTTGTATCCCCTTATAAATAATAACTTGTCTGCTTAGAGGGGTAAATATAGTACTGTAATCCTTGAAGCTTTTATTGTATACCACATCAAAAGATTGTGTGCTTATCTATAAAGAACCGTTCAGTAATTATAGGTATAATTTTCATTGCTTTTTTTTTTTAGTTGGCATACTTAGGATTCCTCATGCTCTACACATTTGTGGTTCTTGTAAAAATGGAGGAATTACCGTCCGTTCAAGAGTGGATTGTTATTGCCTACATTTTCACATCAGCGATTGAGAAAATTCGTGAGGTACGCCTGTAACAATCTGTGATTTTAGTTTTCTTTATTACTTAAAAGAGTATGCTTTAAACTGTGTTTATAAACAAGAGAACCTAAGAATCTTCAAGCAGCAGAGTACATGATGGTAATACCTTTATCTTAAACTTTGGTATAGGCTGCTGGTTTCAATATCAGTGTTTCTCAGCCTACTGCTTGGGCTTAGCTTGCTTTTCTGTTTCCAATGGGGAAGAGGTGGAGGTCTGTTAAAAGGAGGAAGTGACAATGACATCCTGGTCTGTTTTGTTTTTTTTTTTAACACCCTCACCCCCGATTTTTTTTTTTTTATTGTTGTTAAATCTGTAATTCACTGTCTACATGTTGTAATGAAATAACCTTACTTTTCTGAGGAGTGAAATAAGTATTTATTTATTAGTGGTAGTCAAACTCTACCACTATGCAATGTCCGAGATGACGAAACACAAAAAGCTTTATCGAGACAGGATAGCTGTCGTAACTACAATGTTGCTGGTCAGCGAGAGACTTCTGAGAAGTTTTGTAAGAATTTTTAAATGAGAGAGAGGAAATTAGTTCATTAACCTGGTATCTCAGGCCCAACTGGAGGGGCAGAAAGTTGGGCTCATTTTTGTAACAGTAACTGCCTCAAAAGAAAAAAAAAAAAAACAAACCCAAAAAAACTCCAAAAGCAAAATTCTGTCATAAATTGTTTAGACAGAAGGAAACTTACAAGCTCCTTGTCCTTGTTGTGAAGCTGACACAAATACTGGTTTTGATTCCTCAGTGTAAACCAGTTATCCATTTGAATAGATATTTTATTTTTGCAAGTATAAAAATATTACCGATTCATATATTTCAGTGTTGGTCCATATACCATAAATGTGAGCAGACCTGACTCTTATTTTTATTGCAGATTTTTATGTCAGAGGCTGGGAAGATTAATCAGAAGGTTAAAGTGTGGTTCAGCGATTACTTCAATATCAGTGACACAGTTGCCATTGTCACTTTTTTCATCGGATTCGCATTAAGATTTGGAGCAAAGGGGAATTTTGGTGAAAACACTTACAGAGAAAATTATGTCTTTGTTGCTGGACGAATAACATACTGTCTCAATATAATTTTTTGGTATGTGCGATTACTGGATTTTCTAGCTGTAAATCAACAGGCTGGCCCTTATGTTATGATGATTGGGAAAATGGTAAGTACTACTTTTGCAACTGGTTGTTTTTTTTTCCCCCCAATTGAAATATGTTTTTCTTGCTGCATCCATTTACAACTTTCTCAAAGTTTTATGTAGAAAAGGGTTGTTTATCCTGGTGTAGTATATCGAGAACTTGATGTGCAGAATTAGCTAACTGGAATATAACTTCCTGTGTTTCAAAACAAGCACTGATTAGAAGGCTTCCTTTTTTATGGAGCTTTCTCTATCACATATCTATAAAAAGCTGGCAAATCTTCCTTCTCTGGCCTGTTTTGTTCTTAGATGTCAGAGGTTTGAATGAATATGATGATGACGATGCCTTTTTCTTGATTCATCTAGCATTGCTTGCCTTTTGAGTCTGAGATTTATCTATAGTCTTGGTTTTCTTGTCTTTGCGCTCTTCAGTGCAAGACTTTAACTTGTTTTGAGTCCTAAAGCACCTTTGTATTTTGGGCTTTGGAAGACTGGGAATAGATTGTGGCTCTGTTCTTGTATTCTCTCACGCAAAAAATATTCACATTGTTTAAATGTAAAAATAAATAACTTGGCTTTACTGTCAGTGAGCTGTTGTAAATGTTAAAGGAGACGCTCAGGCTTGAGAACTGTATATCTGAAGGTGGAAGGAGTGTTTGCGTTTCTTCCCCCTATAAAATGGTTCCTACAAAGTTGAACCCTGCCATTCCTTATAAATGAGAGCATCAAGTTGCTCATTTCTCACTTTGATCTCTTGCAAGAGGCATAGGTTCTGTGTTTCAGTCCTTGAAAAACAACCTCTGCGTTTTGTGCAGCTGTTGGGTGCATTTAGGAAGGAATGTTTCTCTTTATCAGCTGCTACTCATCCACATAATAGGTATTGGAGTTACAAAGGAAGTACTCTCAGTTGCCTTTGGCGGGGGATACTAAATGTGCTGGAAGAAAGCACAGGAAAAAGCCAATTTTTTTACAGGGTTTTTTTAACAAAATTTTCTGACTGAAATCTAAGTGTTGTAGACTTTTCCTTCTATAATACATAGAGTTCATCAAGCTCACACTGTCACTATAGAAGTGTTTAAAGTTGTGAAATCATAATTATGACCTTACGGATTAACTGACTTCTTTGTGTTAATAGGTGGCCAACATGTTTTACATTGTGGTGATTATGGCACTTGTACTACTTAGTTTTGGTGTTCCCAGGAAGGCAATATTGTATCCTGATGAGGCACCGTCTTGGACTCTTGCTAGAGATATTGTGTTTCATCCATACTGGATGATTTTTGGTGAAGTGTATGCCTATGAAATTGATGGTAAGACACTGCAATTTTGAAGCAAATAGGAGAACACTTACTTTGATAAGATCTTGTCAAGGTTTTATGAAATTCAAATTTTATGAAATGAAATTTCCAGTATTGTTGACATTGATTCCATTCATTGGATTATCTCCTCTTTGTGCATTGCAGCTGTATAACTTCTTGACTTGACATTTTCATTATCCTTTACAAAGCTTGAATGGCTTAGAATGAAAACTGTACTTAATCACAATTTCTCATAAGGCTATTCCTAGCAAGATTTTGGAATTTTTCCCCAGACCTGTCATGCCAAAATTTGGGCTGTGGTGCTGCATTATGCTTTTTAAAAAAATCTGATAATATGATGATATTGTAGTATTAACCAGAAACTTTGTATCCTGTATTTTTCTACTGTATTCCTAAATGCATGGAGGCATAATTGCTGAACCAGTGCATGATAATTGGTTGTTGCAATCTTTGTAAGTGATCTCTGTGCCCCCTCGCCCAACTGCTGGGAGTTCTAAAAGTTGTGTGTATTTTCTCTGTGTCTTTTTTTTCCCCAACACAGTATGTGCAAATGATTCTGATGAAAAAGTTACTCATCTCTGTGGCCCAGGAACATGGTTGACCCCATTTCTTCAAGCTGTCTACCTCTTTGTACAGTACATAATTATGGTTAATCTCCTTATTGCATTTTTCAAGTAAGTATTTGGATAAGTGTTAATTTCTGATAATCCTTTGATAAATTTCTATTTCACTGCAATAAGATGACAAGAAGAACTCATGCCAGTTCAAAGCAATCCCATTTCCTTGAAGTATTTTCAGGTTCTAAGGCTGGTCTTTGTCTTTTCCTCACTGCAAGTCTGTGATTAAGTAGGGAAGTGTGTGATGTGACTGGTACGTGTCACATCTATGAGGCCAGGGGAATTGGAAGTTTTAAGAGAGTTTAAAAGCATTTTGTAACACCTCTGTGTTGGAAAGCAAAAAAAAAATGTTTCTTTGTGTACTGACTGTTGTTTCTAAATTCATTTGATGTTGTCTAGTTGGTTGACTTGAATTGTAGTAGAGTAATTAGTCTTCTACACTCTGCAAATGTTTGATTTATGGGAATAAGCAGCAGAGAATGGGAGACTGCAGAATTCATGTGTCTGATATAAAAAAAAAAGAGTTTAGTTAGAAATAAGTTTTTTGGGTTTTTTTTTTTGTTTGTTTGGCAAACTGGACATTTAATCTCAGTGTGACTTATTTCTGAGAAAAGGTACTGAGATGTTACCAGATGAGAGAATTTTTTAACCCTCTCCTTGCTTTGTATCATGGTGTTTTCTTGACTATGTTTCCAACTTCCACTAAAATAATTTTTCAGTAAAAGACAAGTATGTCCTTTTGTCTCTCACTTAAGTAGCTTCAGAATTCAAGTTTGTTATCAAAATGTAAAAAAAAAAACCCAACAAACACCACCGCCCCCAACACTAACACCCCACACACGTGCACACACACCCTCCCACCACCCCAAAAACTACCTTCATGTGTTAATGCTTTTCTGTTTCCTTTCAGCAACGTGTATTTACAAGTCAAGGCAATTTCAAACATTGTGTGGAAGTATCAACGTTATCATTTCATTATGGCCTACCATGAAAAACCTGTTCTGCCTCCACCACTTATTATTCTTAGCCACATGGCTTCCCTGTTCTGTTGCATATGTAAAAGAAGAAAGACAGACAAGACTTCAGATGGGCCAAGTATGAACAGTTGTTATCCCAAAAATTGCAGTAACTTTTTTGATGTGATTAAAGCAAACGGTCAGGAAAGTGCTATGTTCTTGGTGTGCTATGTTCTTGGTTCTTTCTGGAAAACTCAAGAAAGTCAAAGTAGGTCTTAATTTTCCATGTTTTTAATATTGAGTAAGTCTGTAATTCTGTTCAAAGTCCCAGTGTTTTAAGAAGGGTATAATGCACAGCCTCTAGAAATCTCCAGTCAAATTAACTTATGACAAAAATAAAAACAAGATTAGATTTGCTGTTAGTGTTAATGGGGGAAGAAATTTTTTTTTTTTTCTTTCTGGAAAACTTACATTCTTACTGGAAACCATTTGGAAACTTTTAAAGGGAAAAAAGAAGTACCACAGATTATAAGACCCCGATAAGGAATGTAGCTTCTGCCTCAAAGAAAAAGCAATTGGAGGGGAGGAGCATAAGGAATGATAATATTGTGCACAGATCCTCTTAGAATTACTATTCTGATTTTTATTTTAGTGGAAATCTTTGACCTTGAACTTTTTTCTATCAAAGAGAGAGGAGGGGTCTTAGGTGGCACTGTGTTTTTGTTGTTTTTTGTTTGTTTTTTATTTTTAACACCAGCACCTGTACTACTTCACTATATGTGCATCTTCTTAACTGTTTAATCTCTCTTTAGAACTCTTCCTGACAGAAGAAGATCAAAAGAAACTTCACGATTTTGAAGAGCTGTGTGTTGAGATGTATTTCAATGAAAAGGATGATAAATTTCATTCTGGAAGTGAGGAGAGAATTCGAGTCACGTTTGAACGGTAGAATATTTACAAATTAAATTTCTGAATAGACATGTTTAGAACTTTTGCATTTTTAAATGGGCTTTAAGGGGCGGTAAAATGCAGCTCAAGAACGCCAGTATGTAAACTGTAGATGATGTCTTTCCATTGGTATGCAGAAACTAATAATGTGATTGGTGTTTCCTGATCCATAGCAGCACTCAGTAAGCTGAGGCAATCATATTATTCAGTTTCTCATGATGTTTTAATAAACTGAGGAATTTGGAAAAGTGCTGTAGGCCCTCTTATTGATGTGTTTGTTAATTCTGTGATTCCAAAGTATGTACAAATGTTGTATTACAAAACAGTCCAACACTATAGTGTATGCCATCTTGAAATTTCAGAGGCTTTTTCTTGCTAAATGGGCAGAAAGGGTTGCAAAGATGTTTCTTTTGCATATTGAGAAAAATACCTTTCATAGCTACTTCATAATCTGATTTTTCTTAGGGTGGAACAAATGTGCATTCAGATAAAGGAAGTTGGTGATCGTGTCAACTACATAAAACGGTCATTACAGTCTTTAGATTCACAGATTGGCCACCTACAGGATCTCTCTGCTCTAACTGTGGATACTCTGAAAACACTGACTGCACAGAAGGCTTCAGAAGCTAGCAAGGTTCATAATGAAATCACACGGGAATTGAGCATTTCAAAACATTTGGCACAAAACCTCATTGAGGATGGCTCTCTAAGATCTTCTGTGTGGAAAAAGCACAGCATTGGAAATGTCTTCGGTTCTTTTCCACAAGGAGGCCTTGAAAGTAATAATGCTTTACTCTGTAACATTTCTATACGTGATGAAAAAGAAGTCCAACACAAGACAATTGGTCAGGAGTTAGCTCCAGTTCCCCGAAGAGAAGAAATAAACTTTCAAGAGGCAGGTTCCTCCAGCAGTGCCTTATTTTCAAGTGCTGTTTCCCCTCCAGAACTTCGCCAACGAATACAGGCTGCAGAGACCTCAAAATCCATTAGTAAAACTAAAAAGTTAGGCAATTCATCCAACAGCATGCCACATGTAACATCCCCAACAGCTAAATTTTTTGTTAGCACTCCATCTCGGCCCAGTTGCAAAAGTCAGCTGGATTCTTCAGCAAAGCATGAAGAGACTGTTTTCTCTAAAGCTACAGAAGGAGATAATAATGTAGAATTTGGTGCATTTGTGGGTAAGTATAACAAAGTAGATTCTGAATGTCCTGAAGTCATTATTAGCTGCTCTTATCCTCTTGCTTCTGGCTCTGCTTGCCTTGCTTTCACCCAACCTTGTGTTGAAAATGGAGGATACATTAATTGTGGTTTTATTCATGATGAGAGTGACACTAATGATAACTACAGCTGCAGAGTTGACAAATGTGATCACCAGTCCTCTGTCAACTTACCGAAGAACAACCCCCAAATGAAGTTCTCTCTGTCAGCTGGCAACTTGACGTCAACAGTCAACTGTGGTGGCTTACATGGAAAATTGAATATTAAAGATGAACTTTCCAAAAATCAGCATGTCCATGCAATGGAACTACAAAACCAAGATTTATGTTCTAACATCCTTATGGGACTACTTCATAAACTGTGGACCAAATCTAAGCCACAAGGTTTGACTTATCAAGAATTGTATAGTATTTTGGGTGTATTCCGGTTGCAGGTGACTTTATTCTACTATTTTGCTCTGCTTTTTATTGCTCTTAACATCTCTAATTTCCCTATGATGCTTGAATTTTTTTTTTACTTATATTATCATTTCTTTATAATTCTGTCACATAGACAATATTTTTTGAAAAACATTCGCATTTTTGTTGAGTTATAGCAGTTTTGTGCAATTAGCAGCTCTACAACTTGGTACGGACATTGTAGACAAATTTTTTGTGGTTCATTGTAAAGCTCTTACCTTCTCATTGCATAAATTAAAAATATTGTCTATTTCTTGACGTAATTAGAGAAGACTTCTTAGGCTGATGGAATCCTGGACAAATACCTTTGTGGTATCTGTGTCAAGCTGAGGGATCCTCCTATACTATGTTTCTAAACACTGTTATGACTGGGATCTTCCACTGTTGCCTAGGCTAATGTATATTTTGGCAGTCATTTTAGAAGCTTTGAAAGTCCTTTTATTAAATACAGCGTTATGCCGCCCCTCAAGTTTTGCTTAATAGCAAAAAGGTGCACATTTTTGGTTATTCACCTGCATATTTGAATGGTAAAACAGTGGCAGATTCATTACAAAACACAGGTGTGGGTTTACTAACTGATTTCTGTGAAGTAGATAATGCTTTAAGTACACCTAGTGTATAGCAGAAGATGACAATCTGGAATTGTCAGGTTGCTTGCAGAGGTGTTGTCATGCCCCAGTTGTTCAGGGATGTCTCTGTTTTCCAAAGGCTTGTTTAGGATGCAAAAATATACATCTTTAGAGAAGAGTTTATTCTACTGCTGTGAAACTTGGAGTTCAGAGAAGTTACCTTCATGCGGTAGCATTTTTAGATTTGCATAGGAAGAGTCTCTACATGTTTGTACACTCGCTAGCAGTTTGTTTATAATTTCCTCATGGTTTAAAAAAAGGAAAATGTTTTTTAAATTCAGAAAGCAAGACTAAATAGAAATAATGGACAGTGACTGCGTAACTCTAATCTTTAAATGTACTTCACCACTAATAACTTTGAATACTAACTATACTTATTTTACTGGAGCCAAATTTTTAGTGTATGGTCCTCTGATATCTGTAGCATTTAGAACATACTCTTCATTCTTACTGTCCGCATTTTATAAAACTTCTGATACAGTGCAGCTTTCCATTGTGAATCCAAGTAGGTTTTCATTCATTAGAAAGCCACACGCTTGGTAAAATTCTGAGAAGTATTTCTTGCAGCTGGGAGGATGAAGGGTATATTGTAAAAGCTGCTTCAAGAAAACTGTCTGCTTTTCCTTCATTCATCATACCTACGTCAAAATACTGTAATTTGGACTGCTGTGTTCCTTTTGGGCAAGGAGCATACGCTTGAGTAAAATTTTAAACTGTTAGTTTTACTTTTTGAATTGTGGCAATCCACACCTTAATGTGGGAAAAGCAATAGTTTCGTATTAATATTTTGTTACACTGATTTTTACTTAAGTGTGTTTGGAAGATCTTCTCTAGTGCAAACAGGCACCCAGAACTTAGATGGTTTGTAATCCTTTGCTATGGTGATGCAAATTATTGGCATGGTCAGAACATTGGAGGATGCCTTTGATTTTTGAATACTCTTTTTCAATTCACTGTGTCAAAGGTCACAGAGACAGCATGGAGTTACAGCGGTTTAAAGAGGCAGCAAGCAAAATTAAAGAAAGAAGTGTTGATATTGAGGTAAGCATGGAAGACTTTCTGTCAAATATGTTAGCGGAGATAACTTTTTTTTTTAACTGTAACTTCACAGTATGTTTTAAAAAAGTCTAAGAGCAAATACAGTCTAAGAACTTGCAAAATGCAGGTTGGAAGGAATGCGTATCTGTTTTATGATTTAAAAAAAAAATCGAGTGAAAACTTGTGCAACCTTAACTACACATCACATAACTGTTGCTTCATAATATGATCCTAATGAAATATTAAACAAGATCTGAGGTTATGAAAGCTGAGATGACTACAACTGTGAATTAAGATAAAATGATATATCCCATAATTAGTGTTTAATGAAACGTTTGACACTCATAAATTTCAAGAACAGCGTTTAGGAAGACTTCAGTAATTTACATGGTATTTTATAGAGCAAGGTGATAGCGTTTAACATTTTAAAAAAGTGACATTGTTCATTATGCTTCCAAGAAGAAAAGGCCTTTCTAATACTTGTCATAAACTAAAATAATAATTTCCATTTTCTTAAAGAATAATAGAAATAACTAAGTGGAAAGTGATTAATTGCAACAAACCTGTCCTCCAAGTGCTATGATGTATATATAAAAAAACCTAGTTTCCTCATTGTAGCTGTTAAGATAAGTTAGTAAATAAAAGTTACCATTTGCAGTTACCTCTCATTCGGGGGAGAATCTGATTTGAGAATTGCATTATGACCATTTGCCATGTCAGTGTTCTGCTAAGTTGCTCCTTCTGGACTTTCTGATAAGTATAATGTGTGAACAGAAAGCATTTTATGTGTATGTATTTTTCACATGGGTTTTTTGGTAACAATGTTTGCAGTTTGTTTGGTTTTTGTTTGGTTGGTTGGTTTTTTAATAGGAGCAACAGGAGGACTTCAAAAAAGCTATATTGGAGGGTATAGAGACAACCAGACTTCAAGTAAGTAAAGAAGGTTTACATTTATTGGAGACATTATTTTCACCAGATACAGAATGTATTCTTCACAGCAAAGACAGGGAACTCTGTTTTGTTATATCATTATCTGTAATTAAACCCTGATCGTGATTTTTAAAAAGGGAAAAAAAAGAAGTTGTACAGTTGAACCTTCCTACAAATACAGCTGGATGTCTCCTTGACATAGGTCTAAATAGTTCCAGTGTTTGGTACTATTGGGTTACAAACTCCAGCAGCATTTCCAGACAGTACTGCTGTTCTCAGATGTGTAGTAATAGGGTTCTCCCATCTTGACTGGTGGGACTGGTTTGATTCTTTACCTTTCATGTAGGCCATACAGTCATTGATTGTAAGATGCTGAAGATGAACACATACTGAACACTGAAATGCATATAGACCTAAAAAATGGGTCTTCAGAAGACACTTTCAGCAGGTGCATTCTGCGTTGCATTCTTGTGTGTACACACTTTTATGTATATGATGTATATGCACATACACACATGCGTGTTTAGGTGTGTGTGGGTGTATTCCTTAAGAGGGAAGGGTGAAAAAGGGTGGTGACAATTTCCTAACTCTTTTATAAATCTTGGAATTAAAATCAGGGCATAACATTCCAAGTTCTTGGGGTTTTATTCTTCAAAATCTTGAATTTTTACATTTTATTCAGCTAACCATTGGAATTAATAGGCTGGTTGTGAGGAACGTTCCAGCCCTATGCCAGTCTACGTGTAATTCTAGTTTATGGTGAAACTGCCTTTCTCCTTCTTTGCAAAAGAAATATTTTCTTGTCAAAAGCTCAGTAGATACTCAGAAAGTATGTAATTATTACTCGGGAATATATCCATGAGGAAATTCCATTCATAAACTAGGTTTTTAAGTGGCAAGACTTCTCTAGATTTTGTTTTATTTTCAGTGGGTTCAAAGTGAACTTTAGTTTCTGCCAGAGCCATGTTCTTAAATGAGAATTGATAGTTAACAAAGGCATGTGACAGAATAGCTGAACTTGATGCTTGTAGAGATCCAGTGTAACATACATTTCAGTAGTTGTATCCTGTTGTAACACTCGCTTTAAAAGAACTCTTCCAGTATGGGTCGGTAGTCTTAATGTGCACCTGAAAATGTTAGAGCTGATGGTTACTGTGAAGAGCATTTTAACCGAGCTATGCGCTCAACTTGTGCATTTTTGTGCAGCAAGATATTTGAGGTATATCCAGAAGTTTAAGGAAAAAAAAATCCTAGGTAGTCCTAGAAAAGAAAACTGGGCAGACTGTGTGCCAAAAGAGTAGTAGCTGAAAATAATGATAATGCTGACTAATGATATGTGTGTATTTTTTTTGGTAGGGTCTTCAAACTGACTGTGGCCTAAGACAATCTAGTTCTTGCGGTGGGTTTACTGACCCTCTGGCAGTCCATTCAGAACAACGTAAGTGTGTCATCTTTTCAAGTGACCTAATTTTATCTCTAAATTGTGTTGATAATGCATATTCTTGGAACATACAAAGAAAACGCAGAAAATTAAATACTTTCATGATTGATGCTACTTGAATCTACTCCTGTGTCTCATTGTGTCTCTTCTAGTCATGCCAGCTTAGGTCTGTTGCCTTGTATTTGCCACAGATAGCTAGAGCCATAAAAAGCTAAGTGATCTAGTCAGGACTATGGTGGAAGCTTGTAAAGATCAGATAGTTGTGGATCAGGCTTTTTTTTTTTGAGAGCCACAGTAAGCTGTCTAGTTGCTCACCCTATTAGGAAATAGGTAAGTAACAATGACACATGCCGTTCTTTGTTCGGTTACAAATCTCTTTCATTCGTAGTATACAGCAAGAGTAGAAGAGCATCGAGTGAAGACACTCAGCAAGTAGACTCTAAAGCAGCATTACTCACGGTTTGTACCCTCCTTTTTTGTTGTTAAGCAGAACTAGAAACTGAACAAATAAAGGAAAAGAAACAGATTGTGTAAAGAATAATACTAATTTGTGGACTCATTTGTTCAAGGAGGGAACAGCAGGGGATCTGTTTTGACTGAGGGAAGAAGTTGTGCATGTTCTCTACTGCATATTGTGAATGTTCTCGCTATGAAAACATGCTGCTTCCTGTTTATGGAAAAAAACAACTTTTTGTTTAAGAAAAGAATTATTTATATAATCCATAGAACAGTAGTGAATATATAGCCTTATCTATTCTTTTAACTGTAGCTACCATTCCTCAGTTGTATTTGAGTCTTTCCATTCAGCTGCAGTTCAGTACAGCCTGGTGAAATATTTCTGATAAACAGGCTGTACTGCAAGATCTTAAAACACATTACTACCCCACCTCCAATTAAATATACTATATTTTCCTTACAAAACTGAAACCACCTTTGTTTTTCTTCTCCTTTGTTTTAAAGGATTGGTTACAAGGTAGACCTTCAAATAGCATTCAAATGTAAGTAAGCTTTCTACTAATGGAGCAATTTTATTAGTCCATATTTTGATTTGCTTTTCTTTTAGGTGGTTGTCTTTGGCTATAGTGGTATTCAGTTGCGTTTAATAAAAAAACCAAGATTTAATTTTTTTTTCTCTAATAAATAACTGAATGTGTTCACTGGAATGCTTTGACAGGTTCTATTTAGATTAATGGGGTCACATGTCAGAGTGCAAAACATGCCCTTAAATGAAAATGACTGTGTTGACACTTATTAACGAGCTAGCTTCCTGGTAAAGGTCTTTACCCAACCTTTCAAACTGTAAATGTTCTCTGAAATTGTGCAGACATTGCTCTTGTTAACAATTATCCCCGGAGTTAACTGTTAAAGCCATTACCTTATTAATCTGATAACAGAAGGGTAAGCTGTTGTGGACAAGTTTTAACTAAAGCACCTCTGTGGGAACGAGCTCTTGTGATGCAAACTTTACATAATGTTGTGCGTGACTTGGTGGTATTTAAAGTATAGCTCAAAAAACATGAGATTACTTAACAGCCTTCTATTACTGTTTTGTAATTAAGAAACCAGTACTGCCCTTGAAAAATAGAGTAAAAGCAGTACTGTGAGGTTAACAAGGTGACCTAGGATGTGTCAGAATCCATGAATACAAAATAATTTTATAAGAACCAATGACTCTTGGTTTTGTGACGTTTCACAGGCCGTCTGAAGAAGATACATTGAATGGTAAGTTTGTCTCTGCTATGAAGAAGCTGGGAGCTTTTCATATAACCAACTGTTTCAGTCTTGCATGAGAATGTGTTTAACTCCTGATAATTTCAAACTTAACGGCTGCATGACAGTGTGGGTTTTTTGGTTTTTTTTTTTAAATAAATAGCCTACCATTCAGCACTACAATTTTTAAATTTTTCCTCCTTGGAGGTACTGAAGAGCTAAGCATGATACTTCATTTTCTGCACAGCAAATCTTTTTCAAACTGTAGTTCCTCGTCAGGTGTTCTTTGCATGTGGTAATTGTAATACACAATACAGGTGGCAGGCAGTGTCTTTTTTATTTATTTATTTAAAAAATATATTTCAGGTATTGCTTCTCCTTTCAAGCCTATCATGGATATCAATTACTATTACTCAGGTCAGTCCCTCTAAGGAACTAATGTTCATATTTTTAACGACACTTATTAGATCCCTAAACTTTAACGAATGCTGTAATTTTCCTCTAGCTGTAGAAAGAAATAACTTGATGAGATTATCACAGAGCATTCCATTCACTCCTGTGCCTCCGAGAGGTAAGAATTATACTTCTTGTTGCTGGTTCATTCTGGTCTTTTGGGGAAGAAAACAGAAGTAAACCCTGTACAGATTCCTTATAATATAGAATGATGAAGCCAAATTTCACACATGCTCAGAGCAAGAAGTCTAGTGTCTGTCTTGCAACACTCAAATATATAAATAAGTATGACACCTTTTCTTGGGCAGCTCACTTGATTATGAAATCGAGGTTTAATTGTAGTTGTCCTCAGAAGTGGTGATACAGCGATGGTAGTATTGTACTAGCACTTTTTATAATAAACCATTCTGGAAGGATTCCTTTAAGTTGTCTTGACTTGTATAAAGTGTAAACAGACATTTATTCAGTGTCCTTAATGCTTTTTGAACAGTGTCATTAGTAGTTCTAATTAGGAGGACAAAACTGCTGTAGAACTGTATGAAAGAGGTTGGAGAGGGGTCTTCCCACTGGGTAGTTCAAATTTTTTTGTTAATTCAGGATGTTAGTAACAACTTACACTGCAGCATGTTGAAACCTAAGAAACTAGATTTTCAATGCCTTTGATTTTAAACTTGGAAAATTAAATGCAGTCATTGCTTTTTGTGTTGTAACATAGGTGAACCAGTCACTGTGTATCGCCTTGAAGAAAGTTCTCCCAGCATCTTGAACAACAGCATGTCTTCCTGGTCACAACTAGGACTCTGTGCTAAAATTGAATTTTTAAGTAAAGAGGAGATGGGAGGAGGTTTACGTCGAGCTCTTAAAGTAGTATGCACATGGTCAGAATATGATATCCTGAAATCAGGGCATCTTTATATCATCAAGTCTTTTCTTCCTGAAGTTGTGAATACTTGGTCAAGCATTTATAAGGAGGACACTGTGTTACATTTGTGCTTGAGAGTAAGTTTTATCCTTGTCAATTATTAAACATAGACAGGCATTATATGTTAAACAGCATTTCCTCTTGCTGCTGCTGATGTCCCCTCTGCCCCTCAGTATATACACACTAAAAAAGGATTAGTTTGGGGTTCTGTATGAGCTAAAGGGTTAAAAACTTCCTCAGTATGGTTTCCTTAATCGAAGAACTTAAATTCTTAAGATGTAGACATAATTTAACAAGCAAGTAATGTGTTACACTGTCTTGGCAGAACAGACACTCACTGTTCCTGCCGCCTTTTTGGCTCTTTAATGTTCCCTGTCATACAATGCAGTTAATGAACTTCGGGCTTTGAATTGTAGGAGATTCAACAGCAGAGGGCAGCACAGAAGCTCACCTTTGCTTTCAATCAAATGAAGCCCAAATCCATTCCGTACTCCCCAAGGTGAGTGTATTTAAACTTCCATTATGTTGCATGCTTTTGACATGGAAGAATGTCTACAGGGTTTTTAACAGATGGATCAAATACATTAAGGTACTGATATGTGGATATACATCTCAGAACATTACTATGAATGTGTCAAGCAGAATTATCCTTGGGCAGTATTTTCTATTGATACTTTTTGCACCAATTCTAGCCCAGTGTGATAATATAAATAACTTTGTATAATAGTTTCAAATTACTTGAATTATTAGCAAATCAAATAAAAATCTAGTAGTAACGATATATTTGCCATTTATTTTGGAAATATATTCATTAAGTATGCTTTTTACTAGGTTCCTGGAAGTTTTTCTGTTATATTGCCACTCTGCTGGCCAGTGGTTTGCAGTTGAAGAGTGCATGACTGGAGAGTTTAGAAAATATAACAACAATAACGGTGATGAAATAATTCCAACTAACATGCTAGAGGAGGTTATGCTAGCTTTTAGCCATTGGACTTATGAGTATACAAGAGGAGAATTGTTGGTACTAGATCTGCAAGGTAATGTCCTTATTTTGAAATAGGGATTGGGGCTTTTCTCTTGTGATAGCATTTTATTAAGAATTTGTATGCCTGTAATATAACAAGCATTATTTAGTGCAGCTTGGTCTAGTTAATCCAAATCTATGGTTGTCTTATTTAATCATAGAATCATTTAGGTTGGAAAGGACCTTTAAGATCATCAAGTCCAACCATTAACCTAGCACAGACAAGTCCACCACTAAAACATGTCTCTAAGCACCACATCTACACGTCTTTTAAATACCTCCAGGGATGGTGACTCCACCACTTCCCAGGGCAGCCTGGTCCGATGCTTGACAACCCCTTCCATGAAGAAATTTCTCATAATACCCAATCTAAACCTCTCCTGGTGCAACTTGAGGCTGTTTCCTCTTGTCCTATCACTTGTTACTTGGGAGAAGAGACCGACACCCACCTCATAACCTCCTTTCAGGTAGTTGTAGAGAGCGATTAGGTCTCCTCTCAGCCTCCTTTTCTCCAGGCTAAACAACCCCAGTTCCCTCAGCTGCTCCTTGTAAGATTTGTGGTCTAGACCCTTCACCAGCTTCGTTGCTCTAATATAGCATTAGATCTTACAGCAACACAGGGAATATAAATATATACATAATTTCCTAACAATATGCATCATAAAAAAATCCATTATTTTGGCACATTCGTGTAGTGCCAATATGGTAAGCTGTATTTATCCTAAATTGTGTGTCAGTCTTTCCGGCTGTGAGAACTATATAGGAAACATCTTTCTTGTGGGTGAAAACTGAAGTTAGGAATTGCAGGCAGATGTAAAAACGAGTGGAAGAAATCTGAGAAGTACAAAGCACTTGTTTAGTTTCGCAAGGGTAGAGTAACACATATCATTTGGGTTGGTTTTTGGGTTTTTTTTTTCCTGCTTTTATTCTTGGGGAAGCTGAGAAGTCATAGCTAAGGATACCAAGGCTTTTCAATATTAATGCATTTATGTAATGTATCAGATTAACTTTCTCTTCATGTGCTGTCTGAAGGTGTTGGTGAAAATTTGACAGATCCCTCTGTGATAAAAGCTGGAGAAAAAAGGTAAGGTTAAAGAAGGATTTAAAGAAAAGTATTATGAAATTTTCATCAGAGAATACATGCAACCCATGTTTATGTCCACTTCTATTTCAAAGGTCATATGATATGGTGTTTGGTCCAGCCAATTTGGGAGAGGATGCAATAAAAAACTTCAGAGCGAAGCATCACTGTAATTCAGAAACTTAAACTTCCTGGTAAGAGTTGCTGTATTTCTGCTTCTGAGGTACTCATGTCATGAAGTGTTGTATGATATGTAATGAAATAGTTAATGTCATGCTGTGAAAGTGGGAGTAAATAATAAATAGCAGTTCTGTAATTTTACTTTTAAAACGATACGCCATTTTAAAATCCCAGATCAAGTAATTAAGAACATCTATGTATTCTATATCCATATACACAGTATTTGAGGAAGGTAGAGTAGATTGATTAGACTTAAGAAGGTAAAGTAAAAAAATGATAAAAGGTTGTAGAAAAAGTAGG
>NW_010510014.1:55368-66338 GCF_000687285.1 Phaethon lepturus
CAGGTCAAGATGATTGCAAATCTTCAGGCTTTTTAAACAAAATGGTGCATGTGTTTCTTTTTTGTTGTTTTTGGTTTTGTGGGTGTGTTGTGTGGGGTTTTTTTTTAATTATTTGTGGTGTTTGTTTTTGTTGTTGTTTGTTTGTTTTTAAAAACATGTCTAGATCTGCAGAAAATAATTCTGTTAAAAGCCTTCAATTCCAGATATTTTTGCTGCGTGGACTACAGTACACTCATCTCAAACCTTGAAATTGTTTCTCTGTATCAGGCTTTTAGACTCCAGCAGAACAACATAAGGAACTCTCATGATTCCTGCCTGTTTCACACTTCTCTTCCAGGTTGTTTCTCACATGAAGAGAGGTCATCTGTTTTAAATCTGAGTTGTAAAGCCTGGTAACATCAAAACACATTGTGGAAGGATTCGATTTCCATGGAAAGTTGACTCAATACTATAGTATCTATAAATAAAATCTTGAGGCTTCCATCACTTTTTAAAGCAGAGCTTTAGGCTTCCAATTACACGTATGATAAAAACATCCTTTTTTGATACAGTCCATAGTGAGGAATTCTTCTTTATAAGTACATATCCATACCCTATTCTTTGAAAGACTTTCATGTCCAATTGATTCTACTATCTCAAGAAATCGTTACCAATATGACTTAATTTTGTTTGTACAGATCTGAAGAGGAATGATTACACACCTGACAAGATCATATTTCCTCAGGATGATTCCCCTGAATTGACAATTCAGCCTGGAAGCTGCACCAAAGAATCCGATTCAGCTAATTCTATTCGTCTGATGCTCTAATGATGTGACCAAATCAGTGGCTTCATCCAAACTTCATGGAATGTCACAAAGTTGTCACTTATCTTTCCTTCACTAAAATTAAAAGAAAGATATGTCAAAACAAGGATTTCTGTCTTCTAAGTGGAATTTTGGCTGGTCCATAATCTGAGGACCTAACAACCGTCTACAGAGAACAGCTTGGCTGCTGATCATTTTAAAGGTGGAATAATGACAAGTATTTAAGATATTTTTAAGGGGGCTTTTTAGCAGAAGGTTTATTTTTTGGTTTGGTTTGGTTTAGTGGAGGATTTTCTCTCTGTAGTCCTGTGGGTGTGCAATATGCCTTCAACCAAAAGGTTTTTGGTAGTTGATGTTTTAAGGTAAAGCATTTGTCTGTTTGGCAGCTGTCTTACTGTTAATCAGCAAAAGACAGGAGAAAGCACCTACCTCTGTAATGCCAGAGTATTCTTTGAGTGTTTTTGGAAGTGTTCCACTAATCTTTTCTCACCAGATGTCTTTAATCTGGCCTTTTGAAGAGGACAGAGCCAAATGAGGTGTATATATGATGCCAGTAGGCTGAGGTTGAAGGTAGGAACTTGGTCTGTTCCGAGAGAGAGAGAGAGAGAGTCTCCTGAATCAGGATTCAGCTTCATGGCTGTAAAGCTTTTGTTGTTATTGTTTTGTTTTTTGGTTTGTTTTTGTGATTTTTTTGTGTGTGTGTGTGTGTGTGTGGACTAGAGCCCTAATTGTGCATAATGAAATTTTTTGTTTTATACATTTCAATTTTATCAAGTCACTGTCAAATAGTAACAAAGCCATGATAGACTGGTATAATCATATTTAATAGAAGAAATAGTACGTACTGGTCCAAGTAAGTTGCCTTGTAAGAACACAAGTTGGAAGTGCTTTTCCTCGTATGTAGTGACTGCTTCAGACGTTATGCCTTCCAAAGATCTCGTAAAACCAGTATATCAAAACCGAATGTACACATAACTTTTAAATGTATTTAAAATTGTGTAGAAAACATCTTTAATGTTATGTTATTTGTGGTACTTATTTAAAAGAGACTAGGGTTGGATTAGCATTATGTAAAGTACGGGAGATTGCAATGCACCTTCATGCCAATAAAATGTAATTTAAGTGTCCCAAATATTGTTGAGCATTCAGCAAGAAAAACTCTTGTCCAACTGAAGTTTCATGCTGCGATTTTTGTTTTGTTACATAGGTACTAATTTGTAATTTTTAATTAAAAGGGCAGTATATAGCTCTATAAATTTTTTTATTCAGTAGTGTATCTTATAGATACAGACCTAAGGCACGAACACAATAGCTGTTTAAATGGTGTTTTATGTTTGATGGGGAAAGGTAAAATGTTATAAGGATATAATACTGTATACATTTTGTATATCATTAAATCTTTAAAGAATCTAAAATAAATTTATTCTTGTTTACAGACTTCTGCTGTCCGTCTTAGTCTGAAAGGTTATTTGAGTGAAATTAAATAACTCTTTATGTGGAAAAGTAGAATTTGCCATGCTGGATCAAAGCAGTTGTCTGCGTTTGAGGTATCTCAACTTTGGCTAACACCAGAAACTAGGCGGGGTGGGGGAAGTGCAAACTCTCATAGTAGACAAATGTATATGATGGGGTTAATGAATGAATGAGACAAAAGTGTCTTACAGCTCTTTACAATGTTTGTTTTGAATTAAGAACTGCTGCTTGGATGCCTGACTGCTTCCCCTTCTGTTGCTGTGAGGTAATGGGCAGTTATTCAAGACTGACTTCTACCTTTTTAATGCTAGATTCTTAGCCAAGTAACAGCAACAGTTAATCTCTAAGTGAGGCTGACTCTTCAAATTGAGAAGGATTTCTAGAGGAGCCTCAGGTGTTGTGAAAGTGTGACCAAATTCAGCATATGAAATAGGAAAACCGTTCTGGGAAAATTGTAAGTAAAACTTAGGAAAATTTTTGTTTCCTGACAAATACTTAAGGCACAGTTAATTTTTACAACCGTGATACCAGTCTTCAGTAGTTTTGCCTGTGACTCCTTTCTTAAAATAAACAAATGTGACTTGTGTGACAGGGGTGTGTGGTAGTGGGGAGTGTTCCCTCTGCTCAGTGTTGCAGTGACTGGGGCCTGAAGCCTTTCCAAGACCAAAAGGGACAAACGGGGCTGGGGAATGTATGCAAGACTTGGAGTGGTGAACACTGTACGTATTTCTGTACATCTCTCTGGCATAAGTCCTAGTTTACTCTGTGAGACTTACAGCGAGAATTATGTGAGAAGCCTATGCCTAAGTTGAGGGGAGGGAAATTAAAGCTTTCACAAATTATCTTCTCCTTCACATTAGCAGAAAACAATCAAAAATTTTAAGTATCCTTCAGGGAAGGCATTGGAAAAGTGTGGTGGCAAAGGAAAAAGACAAGTTGGTTTGAAGAAGTACCCTGACTGTTCGGATAATACCACATCTTACTGATGTCAGGCTGTAGGAACATGAAGATTACCCCACGTAATTGCATTTGGCCGAGAACATCCAAGTGTCGCTCCTCTGCTGAAACCTCATCGCTCTTGAAGTGCTCTATGAATCGAGAAGTGGCACGATCCTTTAGCTTTTAAATTTCCTTTAGATCACTGAAGAGAAGGAAAATAGAAGCAGCACCGGAACTTCTGTTAACTATCCGAAAACAAAACACCAGCGTATCTTGTTATTTAAGACCTAGTTCTTAAATACAGGAATATAATTCAAATGTTTTCTAATTATTTTTAGCGAAAATCTGAAATTCTTCGGTGACTTTCCTGCTAAGAGGGTATTTACAGAATCTTTCTCATATAGGGGAATAGGTAAGATACACTATTTTCCTTGACAGATAGTTTTGATTCCCTACCACCATTCTCAGGATATTTTCATTAGAAGAAAAACCATTGAATAATACAATCAATAACAGATTAAACTGAATCTTATGTACTTGTAGACTAGTGTTTGTTGCTTATGTAACTTATGCTTAAAAATGCACTTTAATTTCTTCCAGCATCATAATTTCTTTATGCAAAAACCTCAAATACATGTGTGCTAATTTAATCTTTTAATTAATCCAGCAAGTTCAGCGTTGTTGACTGCTTTCTTGCAGTATTTAGGTGGTGAAACACTTCCAAGGAAACCAATCCCAAATACATTGTGGCAAAAAACGCAGAGGTGAGTCTCCTGGGGAGCTGGTTTCCTAGCTGCTGCTCAGCAGCCATGTGATTCAAAAAAGGAAGGATTTGGTTTTTAAGCCTGTGGCAGTGATTTTTTTTACACTGTAATTCTTTGTGTTTGCATCTCACTTAATGCCATAACACTTAACACTGCAGGAATTTGGGGGGGAAGACTACAGCTAAAAAGCTGGTAGTAACAGTTCATGTTGAATGTTCCAAAAAGATCAACTGAAAAAACCCCATATTTCTATAAAATACAACAGTGCTTCTAAAAAGACTTCTGATTATTTAATCTTTCTTTTTACAATTACAACTTTTCCTTGCAAGTAATCCATTTTGTGGTCAGAGTAATGGTAAGTTAATTTTCAGCCCCTGAGCTTGCAGTAGGTAGCACTGATGTGCATTTGTGTATTGTGTTATAATAGTAAATCAAGGTCTTGATTCGGATTCCACAAAAAGTAGGAATAAGCATATGCTTTTGCCTTCTTGAATGATGAAACGTTAGCATTGCTGATTGTTAGTATTAAAATTCAGCTATGTGGATTTATAGTCTTTTTAAAACACTGACAATACATTTAATGACTTCAGTGATTTCTAGTTTTCAATAAAATTTTGTTCTACCTGCATGACAGCTATTACAAATTGAATTTAACTTACTGTTTCCCAATAACTGTTTCAAAAAATGCTTTTTAATGCTGCCATCAGCCTGTATGTGACCATAGTACTTGCTTTTCAATGTTTCTCCAAGTTATGTTCCATCTTTTCTTTAATGTGTTCCCCTCTGTAGGAAGGCAAGGACTCTTACTTTTGGTAAGAATATTTTTAAGAATTAGAAGTTGAAACAGCCCTTGTTAATGCTGCCAACTGCTAAATAGTTTGCAGTGTCATTGTTCCGTCCCGTATAAGAAAAACAAATTACTTGGTTCCTTTGGTCTACTGTTCTCAGTACGTTTTGCAACATATCTTATTTGGTGCTCTTGCACTAAATAACTAGTTGGCTGTGCTCATGGAGCACACTGCTCGCTCATTAATGGAGTAAAATCAAGACACAATCCCTTCATATCAGCTACACTGGCGCCAGAACTTAAGTGTATCAAATTACTCTAGAAAATACTGTCGTTGCATGCACTAGCACATCACTTGTAAACGTGAAGCTTGTGAACAATTTGTACCTGCTAAGCCTTTGGGGATTGTAATTTATTTTTGTGCATTTGATTTTTTTAGAGTAGATGATGAGAATATTTAGTCCAGTAACAGGAGCTTGCCAAGGGGCAAGTGCCTGATGTGGAGATCCCAGATGAAGTGGGCAGGAAAGGTAAGAGATGTTGGGGGATGTAAGACGAATTACTGTTTCATTAGCAATAATGAAATACATCTCAGTATTATTTCACCATGTAGAAGGGTGAAGACATGTCAGCATGTGTTGTTGAACTACACCAGAAGTTAATTTAAAAAAAAAAAAAAAAAAAATTCCAGGCAGTGGTTTTCCGTGTTTGTGCCATGCTGCTATATTGTTGGGTTTATACTAAATGTGAGATACGGACAGGGATGTAAGTAGTAGTAAAAGTGGAAACTAAGCCACAACAATTGCTGAGGGGTGTTGCAGAGCAGAAGAGGAGGATTAGGACAAACTGCTTTTTCAAGAGTATCTGAAAAACTCTTTCTTGCAGGGAGCTTTGAAGTCAAGAAAAATGGTGAGCTGAATATTTTCTGAGATGGAAACTTCAGGCTTTCCCTTGTCAGAAGATGTGAGTAATGACCATTGCAACCAGTGGCAGCCTTCTCTCATCTTGTTTCCACAAAAATGCAATTAACTATGAATGAAAGCTGCCCTTGGAAGGCAACATGAGGCAGGAGGAAGCTTCCTCATCCCTCACACCCTTGCTGCAACTGAGCACATCTGTTGTAGAAATTTGCTAGGATTTTGTTTCTTCGAGTGGGATGTTTGTGGTCATTCCTCAGCCGTGGCCTTAGCTCAGCCTTTCCCTATGTTTGCATAAAACATCTGGCTTCCTCCATCCCCCATGAGCATCAGTCAGTATGTTCTGTTAAGCCCATGGTAGAAAATATGGTATTTGCTCTAAGAAAGACTTAATAACTAGTATCATCTGGCTCCTGTTCCACTTGCGTGTGGAGATTGGGGAGGGACATCCCCTGAGCCCGAACAGGCGGCGGGAAGAGAGCAGCCATGTAGACCAGGAACCGGGATGCGGCTGTGTGAATCGCATCTGCCAGTCGTGAGAGAGACCAGAGGTAGGAAAGATGTGCCAGGAGCAACTAGGAACATAGATAGACGAGTACTGGAAGCACTGATGTCATTCGCCAGGGACAAAATTGGTTCTTGGGAAGACAGAAGAATAAAACCAATTTATATTATTGGTTATCTTTCTTTGAAGGGGTATTTATAACTGCATGACAGGTAAGCTAGTGACAGAAAGCCTTCTTGGTCCTTTCTTACCCTAACAAGATGTGAAGTTATGCATCTCATCATAAGAATATTGCAGTTTTGATTTTTACTTTTTTTGGTTTGGTTTTTTTTTTTTAGAGTGGAAAAGCTGCTAAAATGAAGGATAAAGGAGACACTAAGAAAAATCACCCAAAGCGTCAAAAATTCATTAACCAGGAGAAGAGCGCAAGCTGCTGGCAGTGTACCCTTATTCCAAACTGGGAACGGATACTTACCATGACTGTTTTGTCAAAAAGAAGATAAAATCAGGAAAAACATGGAGTCATCCCATGGAATACAATTTATCTAAGTGACTAAATTCCAATAAAGTAAAATTAATTCCTTACTGTTCTTGTCCTTTCTTGATATTTTCACAAATCTTGCAACTGTCCTAATTCCCGTTTGAATTTTATTTGTGTGTTAGTGTATGTTATTAGAAGTTCATTCATAGTCCCCCCCGACCCGAAGGGCTGCAGGAATAAGCAAGGGACCTTGGAATCACAGAAATGTTGGAGATAGTCTCATAGAAAAGAGAATGAAGGCTCCATCAGAATGCTTTCAGAGTCCTATAGCAGTCCTATACTTCTGTACAGACTACAGATGTATTACAGGCTTCAGTCGATACCTACGCAGACATACGGATGAGAGCACATAATTACTCTGCACGTGTAATGGAAATGTCTGGTGTATTTCAGTTATCCAAAGCAGAACAAGTCAACTGCAGTTGCTCTGCAGCGGGCCTTTCGATAAATCTGCAACATGTACTTGTCCCTGCGTTTTGTCTATAGCCCTTTGAGGAAGTACCTCCATATAGATACCAACAATCACAGCCCGGTAGGGGAGAATGCATTGCATTTCCATGTCCTGTTTTGCATATTTGAACCGGATGAATTTGCAGAAAGAGGCAGGATTGAATTCCTAGCTAGTTGAGATTTGTTAACAAAACTTTAAACCAATATTTCAGGGTGGAAAAAAACCCTTGAATATACTCGCTTGTCGGTGTACGTATTCAGGCATTTGTACATATTGTTTAAAATTTTAGGTTTAACCCATGGGACTATAATTTAGATTTTAAAACATCTGAAACTCTTATGTCCAATATTACGGTTCCATTTACAAAAACGTAGATCAGATTTTGAATAGTGGGGGGCGGGCTGTGTGTTGTCTTTGTATCTCAGTTCACAGATACACAGTTGGAGAGATTCATAGCAGCGACAGGTGAGCTGTCCGAAGAGCGCCTGGAGACATCTTTTGCCTGAAGCTTAACAAGTAAGATAATTAGGGATTTTTTAATGGCTTCCTGGGCCTCTTCTGTGGATCCTTGTTACTTCCCAAATTGTATGTTAAATAGGGAAAACGTGCTGCTCTTCAGTGGTGTATGGAATTCAGAGATCAGCTACAGTCTCATTAGCTAATTAAAAGACACTTCTCTGCCACTACCCTTTTTCTCCCAGAAAAGTTTTCTAAACACCGGTAAACTAAGTCAGCCTGCTGTTTTGAGGTAGTGCCATCTTTTTATGGCCAACACCCTCAGTCATTGCTGCCCTTTGGTCAGAGCATGGCAGTAATGAACACTAATACAAATACGAGCAAACGTGAATAAACGTGGGTCCGGCTGAGACAGGCGGGAGCCCGTCTCTTCCCGAGATTGTTTTGGGTGGCGGGTAGGAAGGAGGTGGAGGCACTTCAAGCCGGGTGGCTCCCCTGGGAGAAGAGGCGGAACAGAACGGCATCACAAAGCCATGGGGCGAGGGTAGCCCAGGGGATGAGACGGGACACGCGGGACCGTGTCGTCATGCCCTGAAACTGGACGGAAGAGGTGATGGTATGAAGGAGAGGGGGCAAGAGGCAGCCGCCCTGAGCTGGGGCAAGCACGGGCTCCCTGCGGGGCTGCCCGCGGCTTCCCAGCCAGCTCCATACCCGCCGGGCCCAGCGTGTTTTCTCCTCCAAGTTGGTGTTTCTCGGAGATGGCTATAAAAGAGGGAATTAAGCATTTTCGTAGGAGACTGGTCTATAGGTAGAGCTGTTTGGAAGTGTTGGCTCTGCTGTTACTGAAATTTAAAAGGAAACAGTTTTGTAGTTGTTTGTAGCTATTAGATGATAGAAAATGGCTGTCGGCCTGGGAGATCTCCAGAAACGGGAACTTGGGCACAGCTGAAGGGAAAGAAAAGGCTTTCCTTGTTCTACAGAGATTGTTGAGGTTTCAGAATGTTTCCATGTTCTGCATCAGAATAAAATTGCAGCCTTTAAAAATTCAAGAACAGCAACATCAGCGAGTACATCTGGCTTGTGCAGGGTCTGTGTTCAGACCTCTCCTGCCTAACTGGGGTGGGACAGTGCGGACCAGGACAGGCTTGTGCATCAAGAAAACAAACCTACTAAAATTTTAGTAACATGAATTAAATAGCGTTTTATAGAAAAAGTCTAAAGAGCAGCCAGTTTATAGTAGCACCTGGACGGCAACCTATGGTTTTAGTAAACATAGAAGTACCAGATCACCGAGGAAATCAACTACAATATGCATTCTGTAGGGAGAAATACTTAAGATAGCTGTTTACACCTGGTTATAGTTTTTGAGTAATTGTGTATGGAGTCAAAGACTGAGTTGAATTTTAGGAATAACTCTAAAACCTCAGGAATTTAAATAATATCTCTTAATTATCTATTTGCTGTATTGGGAAGACCTTAGTGTGGGAGATAGAGAGTCTTTACCATGGTATTAGCTTGATAAAAATAAATCCGAATGTAACTTACAAAGAAGATCCTGAAACAGCGAGGAAACATCTCCTCGAGACAGTACCACTTTCTAAAAACCGTAACACAAAAAGCACCGTAAGCAGTTCAGATTTCCACTGTTGTTTTTTTCCTAGCAGGGGGAAGTATGACTCCATTTGCTTGGAAAGTGTGAAGTATTGCTGCAAGGAACTGATGGAGGAGATGAACCAGCACCCAGGGCTCACTGGCCTGAGGAATCTGGGCAACACATGCTACATGAACGCGATTTTGCAGTGCCTCTGCAGCGTGCCACCGCTAGTGGAGTATTTCCTCTCAGGAGAGTACAAAGCAGCCCTGCGCAAGTAAGTTGATTTATTCACGCTACTTCTATTTTTCGGCTTGGTGCTGCTGTTTTCCCTCCAAAGGATATGTGTTGCCACGAGAATGTCCGAAGCAGCCACCTACCAGCTCCCTGCCAGGCAGTTACGGTCAAACTGGCCACAAGCTGGTTTCCTTCTCCTTCCTCCGAGACCCTGAGTCCTTTCCTTGCTGGGTAACTTAAGCATTATACTTCATTTGTCATTTTGATGGTAACACCAGTTACTGTCACCGCTGCCTCAATGCTGATTCCTACTACTTTCTAGTACCTGCAGAGTCACGCAAACCGAATGACAGGCTGTCAGAGCTGTAGTGTACCTGCGTATATTCTAAGAAGTTATGTATTATGCTCCCATTTGAAGGTAGAGCCACCATCTTTTCGTACTTTACCTGAAACCTATGTTTATTTTTTCCAAGGGAGAATGGTGAGTCTGCGACTGCCTTTGGCTGTTTGATGTCCGATATGTGGCTTGGAAAGTTTGACTGTGTTTCCCCAGAGGTTTTTCATTCAGTTCTTGGGAAGCGGTACCCAACTTTTAGCAAGAGGACTCAGCAGGATGCACAGGAGTTTCTGATCACTGTGCTGAATGAGCTCCATGAGGCTCTCAAGAAGGTAAGAGCCCAGCTGCAGTGTTTTGGGGACCGTAGCTGTTTCCTCTTTGCATTTCATGATTTAGCGTTCCATGTAATAATTGCCTATCCTCCTCTTCTGAACTATGTGATGCGGCTGCTAAAAATTGTAATTTTCTTCCTTTGTTTCATAGGCATGTACACACAATAATTAATTTGCTTCTTGTCTAATGCTACATCAAATTGCAACCCACACCTAAATTATGCTGTCTGTAGCTCCATTATCCTCATCTCTCTCTTCTCACTCCTTCCACACTTTACATTCTTCCCCTTTTTCATCTGCCTGAAACCTTCATATCTGCCATGCCCCCACATCTGCCTTTCTCTTCTTCAGATCCACTGACAAAGAGTTTGTCTAGCAATTAAATCACTGCTGCCTCATGTCCAGAATATTTGTGTTTATCTCAGAAAAAGAATTTAGCTTATTCTGCATGTATGAAACATCAAGTAAAGTAATAGCATTTTAGAGCCAAGTTCTGTGACAAGACTAATTATTAGCCTCTGCAGGCAGTGGGCAGCAACCGTTAAAACCCAATGAAGGCACTTCTGAAACAGTTGGTGACCTACATTTTGTTAATTTTTTTTTTTCTTCTGTATAGTCAAGCAGAAGATGCATAGCTGATGCAAAAGCAAGCACAGGGAGTGTCAGTGAAACATCTATTATCACACAGTTATTTGAGGGACAACTCACTCACGATATCACGTGTCTGGAATGCAAGACCACCACCGATAGACCCGAGAGCTTCACCGTTCTTTCCCTGCCCATCCCTTCCAAGAGCGCATGCTCTCTGCAGGTACAAGTGCTAGTACATTCCTGC
>NW_010510014.1:66369-85107 GCF_000687285.1 Phaethon lepturus
GTGGCTTAGACTAATAACGTGTTATTACAAAGATGCAGGTTTTTAGTTGCTTTGGTTTCGTGGGCACTAATGGGTAGTCTTCCAACTGGTCCCAAGAGAAGTGGGATTTCTATACTGGTCTCCGGACCATAGAGGCTGGTAAGGTTACGGGAGCAACGCTCCTGAGTTGCTGTGGGGTGAGGGATATTAAGATTGTTCAATAGCAGCCGTGGGGGTTTCTTTCACTCATCCAAGTATTTCCCCATTTTGGGGGGAAAACGGAAGACAATGTTGGCTGCTTTGTGTTCCAAGTGTATTTGCAATGTCAGCCTTGCTACATCATGCTTCGATTAGGAAGAGTGCTCCAAAATATGTCACACCCTTCTCTTACCTTGCTTAGGATCTTCAGGGATGGAGATCTGTTTGATCAAATAATTTAAATTTTTTTTTTCCTTTGACAGGACTGTCTCAAATGCTTCTTTCAGCAAGACACACTGACTTGGAACAACCAAATCTACTGTTCCTGGTGTGGAACAAAACAAGACGCAGCAGTAAAGGCCACCATAACCAAGGCACCGCAGATCATTATTTTTCACCTAAAGAGGTACAGTCTGTATGGGGCAGGACATGGCCATTGCTTGGGATTTGTGAGATGTGAAGGACAGTCACTTGCGTTTGCATAAAAGGAAAACAACCACTTCAAATGAGTGTTTTCAGTACTGTTGGTATCTGGAAGTTAAATGGCCAGTTACAGCAACATACCTGTCAAACATGCAAATTGCATTCCTGAAATCTCAGGCGAGGTTCTGCCTTGCTCCGTGCTGCAGCACACCACAGTTCACCCACCACATTTGGGATCTCCAAAGAGAAGAAAAACTCCACCGAGGAGCGACTGATTACAGATCAGTACAGCGGTTCCTGTGGTCAGGCATCCCCGCGAATACGAGTTCCTCTGGCAATGGGAGAGCTTGTGACTTGGGTTTGAAGTCTGAAGTTCGAAGGACTGAAACGGGGTGTTCTGCTTGTCCTTATTGCAGCTGAGACACTGTATTTTTGTTTATCTCTTAACTAAACCAGCTCTGAACAACTGGGTCTGCTAAACAAGAGAGGCGCATCAGTGCAGGAGCTCCCCGTTAGCAGACTTTACTAGCCACATGTGGCCAGATGCTAAACTTATTCTTAACAACTTGCCACCTATAAAGAAAATTACTCTCGGGTGATTTAGCTTCCCAGAACTACATTACGTAAAGTTGTTATTTAATTTCCCATTCAGCATCTGCTTTCCTTGACATGCTGAAAGGAACTTGTGGCCCCCAGCTGCAGCCCCTGGCCACATTGTAAATGTTAAAATGTACAGCGTCCTACTAAAAGTTACAAAGGAAAGAGGGTGGAACCTGAAAGAAGAGCTAACAATGGCAGTACAGTCCAAAACGTTTAGGACACAGTTGCAGTGGTGCAGATGTGACTTCTGGCTGCTCTTGGCACCCGTGTCCATTTCTAACAGACAGAAGGCTCAGGAAGCAAGAGCATTGCTTTTGTTGCTGGACATCTCTCCAGGGTTTAGGGCATTTTCTGTCAGTTTGCTGTAATATGGATCCTTCTCTTTCAAAGCACTGGGCAGTCATTCATTGTGTATCCCTTCCCCTAGGACAGTTAGTTAAGCAACCACCACAATGCAAGAAAGTTGATTGATTGTTATTTAAAATAGTTCAAAATTTTATTTCAGGTTTGAATGGCAAGGCAGGCACAAAAGGAAACTCTCAACTGACATCTGCTACCCACTCAGCGATCTGGATCTCTCTCCCTACAGTTCCCCACTGTTCTGCAAGCAGGCAGAGTACAGCTTGTGTGCGGTAGTGGTGAGCTTTGCCCTTCCTGCTTTTATTTGTAATGCCCTGCCTCATGGAGGAGATGAAGCCTCTGTTAGTTTGGACTTTATATATATAGATTTGTATTTTTTTCATAAAGTTTTTCATAAACTTTTTTATTTTTACCTGCCATGGACATAATCCAGCAACAGTATGTAACCAGCGAAGAGAGAAGTTACTGCTGCTCTCTTTCCTCCCCCAGCATCCCAGTTTTAAAAAGCATCCACTCCTGGCAGGTAATGCCTGGTTGGAGCTGCCTCAGCCCCTTCAGCATCAACTCACAAGCCAATCCTGCATGGATCCTGTTTACAAATAAGGACTAAATGGTCTCTTTTTCCATCACTCTCCCCAAGTGGGGCCTGCTTATAGTGACCTGTATCAGCCAATAGCTGGATTGCAAATTTAATATTGCAAAATAAAGCAGCATAATCATAATCTATTTTTTAAAGCATTTATTTGAATTTATATTCCTCACTGAGGCCAAAAGGGGGTTAGAATCTTCTCTCTCATCTTTTCCAAGTGCAAACAAAAAATGATTGCCAGCTCCTAGCTTTGCTTGTAAGGAGAAAGAGCGAGACTTCTGTTTGAACACACTGTTTTGTTACAGAACCACACTGGTTTTCTGGATGATGGCCACTACACAGCGTTCTGCAAGCACTCAGTCACCAAAAACTGGTACAGCTTTGATGATGCGCAGATCACCGAGATCCCAAATTCCTCAGTGCAGACTGATACAGCTTATCTCCTGTTCTACACCTGCCAAGGTCTTCTCTGCACCCATTAAAAATCTGCTAGCCATGGAAAACAAAGAGTGAGTAGGCCAGCAATGAGAATTCACTGGCAACATTAGCCAAGTCCTGTTTCATCAATAAACTAGAGTATTGGCGTTACTGATCATCTGTTGTGGTCTTTCAGGAAGTAATTTCTAGAAAGAAGACCTACAGCTTCCAAGCCTATTAAGGAACAGGCATCCACTCCTTTTGTACATGGCCTAGTGGTTGTTTTCCATCCCCCAAAAGAACGCAAGTGCTGAGCATAGAGATGCACTTACCTGAAAACTCCTGTTACCCTATATCGGTTAAGTATATTATGCTGTTTTAAGCTGCCTCTCAGAAGCCGACAGTAGGATAGTACGGTGAAAGGGTATTATACGACCAGACCATGGAGGGTGGGTGTTTTGCAAGGGAGCGGGGGACGAAGTGACTATTAACATCAGAGAAAGAAAAGGCACTACTCCAGCACTGTCGGTTTCCTCCCTCTAGCACTGCCAATTTGTTTGCAGCTTGTAAGCTTCTGGAAAACAATCAATCCTGCCCTTAATTCCATTAGCAAGACACATGCACATATAAGCAGATAAAAGCTCAGAAAGTAGGATTTAAGATTTCTGAATGCCAACCTGATCAGAGAGGGAAAATGAACCAAAATCCAGAGCAGGGGAATGCACAAGATGCAACTACAATAGTTTCTAAATTAATCAGTTCTACAGAAAGTACTATTTTTGCCATCTGAAGAACATTCCAACTGTGTCAATATGATTCGGACTATCATTATGTAGAATCCTCACCATTGCACAACTAGTGGAGAATGAAAACACCAAACCCAAACATACATTTAACAGGATATATTTTTAAATCATTTCTTCATTAAGGTTTTTAATGCATGTGTACGTGAAAATTTATATTAAAAAATTAAAAAGGAAAAATCTTGTTTGTTTAGAATAACTCTGAAGTGCACAAATATTGACAAAAGCTAACAGAAAAAAATACAGCTCTGCTTTTTTATTAAGTAGTGTTGCAATTACTTAGAGCTGGCAAATAAACGCAATCCTCTGAGTTTTAGAGATTCTCACAAAAAGGACAACATTTTATTATATACATAGTTCTGATGTGCAAGTATGCAATCAATATGTACACTTACATTCCTAACTGTTTACATCATTCTAGAGTATTCACAGTAGAATCAAGCTTAAGGTTAGAAATGTGAAAAGGCCATAACAGTGAAAGAAAAAAAATAAAAATCAAGATATGCCTTGGGATTTTAAGACATTTTAAACTACTTGTTAATAGAGTTCAGATGACTAAGCTAGACTTTAATTTTGGAGCAGACTAGAAATATAGGGTTTTTTAAAATAAATGGTAATGCAAGTATGCCTTTTTAAATGGGTTCAGAGATGGCAGTATTACCACAAGCATTATGAATCGGTCTTCTGGTTTTTAAGCACTAGTACTGACCAGAAAGAGCTTGCTTGCAGGAAAGCTGCTGCAACCATCCCCGAATCTGTAAGAGGCTTTTTTTGTCATAGTTTTGCATGTTTATATGCATTCCCATACCTACTTTGCTCTTACAAAAAGAAAACCAGTTTTCTTAACCCACACTACTTTACGTGGCCATGTCCACTGCTCGCTGTTCATAAGAAGTGTAAAAGAGAATATACGCAGCTGAGGATTTCACAGATGATGCTGAGATCTCAGATACTTCATGGTCATCAAACTTAAACCAGCGTTGTTTTGAAGCATTTTTGCAGTAGGCTGTATAGTGCCCCCCATCCAACCCGCCATAATGATTCTGTAAACATAAGAAGAAAAGAAAAGAATTAATGGCCTCAAAAGCTGCCATTTCTTCCCTGGTTAGGAAAATAAACTAGAATGTGAGATTTTTTTACTTAATACCAATCATTCTTTCTAGAACACAACTTAATCTGCAGCCAGGTAGGCAGCCTGGAGACCTAGATGCATCACACAGGCTAACCTGAGTCTTGGCATGAAGACCAGCTGAACCTTGAAATGTGACATGGTTACTTACTGATACTGAGAACAGATTGTATCTCTTCAAGGTATTCTTTGGACCAATAACGTACTGCGAAAGGTCAAGAGTTTCCAATGGGAAGTCTACAGAAGTTTGAAGCTTTTGCTTCCATCTTCCATCATAGGAAAATCTAGAGAATTAAAAAGCGTCATTGAAAGTTACAGGTTGTTCGCAAACTATTCAGGAATGTTAAGCATGTTTGTTTTCCCTATTTTTAACCAGGACATGACCTGAACTAAAGCATTTTGCCCCCAATTTTGTTAATGCTTGCACATGTGTTTCTTAGCACAAATGAAGAGTTTACTTGTAAAAGCACATTGTGAACTACAGCCTAATAACAGAGGCATCAGATGAAAATAAAATTCTTGCAACATTACAACTAGCAATACAAGCGGAAATTTCTCTAATTAAAAACGGTTAGCTATTGCACTGAAACAATCAATCTCCATCAAAGTCTCGTCACTTCAGCCCAATTAATTTTCACCAATCACCATTTCTCTTACCGTTTCAAGTGCACAAGAAGAACAGGTGGTAATTTCCAAATTTCTATTTTTTTCAAAGAATCCCTTCGAGTTTTGCAATGGCTACAGTAAAACCTATTGTTATCAGTGAGCTTTTCCTCTTTGGAGAACAATCTAAGGCATTCCTAAAACGAAAGTAGAAACACAGATTGTGAAGGGCAGGTGTTTATGAAAGTAGCAAAAATGTTTTGTTTCCTATTTGGTTGTTAACCTGCATCAATTATCTGCATGCCACGTTTCACAAAAATGAGGAAAAGTGAGTTAAATCCATGTGTGGAAGTAAATTTTACTGTATGTATTAATTAGCTGCAAGTCCTTCAAAATATACCTATATTATTTTGTTTAAAAACACAAAATATTTATACTGTGACCTACAAAAGCAAATACTATACATGTCTTTTCTGCTACTGTGGCTTCAATGTTTCCATCCTGCTTGCATGTCAAAGCTTTTAAGGAATGACTTATTTCTTTAAACTTCAAAGAATTTAAAATAATGAAGACTCAGATCTGTTCATGTTAGTGTAAATTGAGCTGGAATATTGATCAACCCCCTTCAACAAGAGGCCGAGCACAAGCAACATCATAGTGAAGTCACAGAGAAATGTTTTTACTTCAATAGTTTCTCTCTAGTTCCACCGTACCTGCAGCGTACATTTACTAGTGGATGCAAGTGGTAACGACAAATACATGAAAGCCTCAAAGGTTCGGGACTTCTTGTGACATGTAAGACACTGCACTGTAGATTTGAACTGGCCTTGAAAGAGTGCCACAATAATGGATTCATTGAGCTGTTTGTGTTTGTGCCAGGCGAGTTCTGCTGCTCTGAAGTCATCAAGATGATCGTTGTTTTCTTCCTTGTATCTTTTCCTGTTGTCAGCCTGGGTAACAGAAGTTTAAATACCATAGCCATACATTAACATATATAAAAATAGGAAGTCTTATCTATAGGCAAGCACACTATTTAGTATTTGCAAGAATATTTCAACATGTCAGTGTAGCCATCCATTTCTTACCTAGTTTGGCTTCTTCCATTACTCCCTTCAGTACCTTATACTGTTTCAATCTAAATTCCTACTTTAATTCTGAATACTCGCACTTCCTTCTATACAAGGTTCCAGTAACACAATCATCTTATGAATTAAGAGGTTCTTTTAGAAATTTACTTCTCTTGATCATCTGACAGATGTGTAATTTGTTACAAGTGTATTGCTTACTTTATTTAGGTCTTCGTGCAAGCCATCCATTAGAAAGAGAAGCAATTCTTGGGAATCCTGTTGGCTATATCCTGCAAATTGGTCGTTAATCTTCCCAATTGTAATTTTAAAGTCTTTTGGACTGATGTATTTATACTGTCCTGTCCATAAAGCTTTCATTATTACACCAAACTCTTCAGCCACTTCACCTTTATGCCCCAGGAAATTTGACCTATACAATCAAACAGACAAAAAAAAAAGCAGCCCTTCAAATAACTTTTTGGTTTTAATATAACTGTTATTAATTCAAGATGGTATCCCAAGTTGAAAGTAATTTCTTTAGACCAAGAAAAACTGGCTGTTAGACTGAGTTAAAATTTTTGCCTGCTTTGGCATTGTAATGTGGTTCCATATTCAAGACTGGGCTGATGGAAGGTACAGCAGTTTCCAGCTTGTTTTGTAAACTGCTATTTAAATATTCTGTTTGGTTTTAGGAGGCTCTAGTACATGTCTATTTATGACTCTGGTAAGCACAATTTAATCAAAGCTGTCCAGTAAAACCTATTTCATCACACACACTGAATTTGAAAATGTCAAGACTGTTACAAGTTAGCATTTGTCTCCTACTTAAAAAAACAAACCACCCTCCTTAACTCCCACTAAGTGATTTTTTTGAATTATCAATCATAAAGGCAGATTTTTTCCTTCAATTACAGATAAAAGGATGAGAACAAAAGACTGTTACCTGTTAATATCATCTTGGTACAAGTTTCTGTTAAAATAATCAGCCAGGTGAGGTGCATTGCACAGACACTGTAATATGGAATTCATATAGCAAGTGTTCCCTAGATTACGAAGTCCTGTAAGAGCTGGTCCCGATCCCCCAAACACAGGATTAAGATTCCGAATTTGTGATGCAGAGAGTCTTGAAATTTCTGCTTTCGTGTAACACACTGGTCTGTAAGGAAGAAATTATTTTTTAGGAGTCTCAGACTTGACAAGGCTGTGCACGTAAGTCAACAGAACCACCCTCCCTCCCAGGGAATGAGGTATTCTGGGACAAGATGCCACCAAATGCAATACAGATTTAAAGTATTCAAAACCAGTCAATGCAATACTGAGAAATCCCTATACACTGGCCTATAATGAGGCTGAGTTATAGGCTCCATCAGCTGGTTGGTTTTTTTAAAGAATGAGCTGTTGATTTAACCCAGTTTAAAAACTCAAAACTCTGCATCTCTCAAGCGGTCAGAACACTGGCATGTAATATGTTAATACAAATACCACAACTTAAAAAGTAACTATTGTCCAATTACACTGTGACCTCTGAAATTTGTGCTTAATACATAACAATTACATTGTCTCAAAAGATAACTACCCATACATTGAACTTTTTAGTAATGAAATTTTTATATCACTCTTGGATCCTTTCAAGCGTACTTAGAAAATATTAATTAATTTCACTTAGTTGGTTAAACAAAGTCCTATAAGCTATCATACAGGATGAGTTGTGGTATTAATTTATTAAACATACTTATTGTCACGATTGACTGCGGGAGTTACAGGAATTCTTTTCTTCTCTTCCTCCTGAATGGCTTGGGTTATATCCGGGGAAGAGTAGGAGCGCTTCAGTTTGGAGTGTTCTCTTTCTCGTTCAACAGTCACCTGTGGCTTGGGTTTATGAGTTGGAGGGGTTGATGGAGGAGTGGATGAAGGAGCCATTTCTGGTGGATACATATGAACAGTATTTGTTGGCGAGTGATAGTAACGAAAGGTTCCAGTGATTGGATCCAGAAACTTGGGGAAAAAAGAAATAATTGTTTCAAAACCAAGTAAAAATCCATCATTAACTTACCTATTTTTAAACTACTGTAAGAACAGTGCATGAGTTTATCAAACATTGACATGTTAACAGTCATGACTGGCCTCAGTACTTAATGGACTAAACTTACTGGAAGGAACCACTTTCACTAAAACGCGTATTAAAGAGCAACTGCTTAGTACCAGAAACAGCAGGAGTGCTCTCCTAGTTTCATTACAAATAACATTAAAATTCAGAAAATAATAATGTGGAAGTTGTAGGGGAAAAAAAAATTATAATGATAATTTAAGACAAAAAAAAAAAAAAAATCAAACAAGCTCTAACTTAGAAATAAGACAACTGAAATGCATTATGAAACTGCACAAGGCAAGTTGACTGCAACATCAGAATAGAAAGTTACCTTTGCCCAACCTGCAGGCAGTCCTGGTATTATCCTTCCCATTTCTTCACTTCGCGCTCTCATTAATGGCTCCCGCTGAGACTAATAAACAAACAGAAATGTAAGGTGCGTACAGTTATTTATGCAGAGCAGCAAGCTGCCTGTGACTTCCCTCTATAGTTACATGATTCAATGCAAAACAGTTCAGTAAGAAATCCTTGATTATAGCTGGAAATACAATGTATTGTAATGGTAATGTAGTACTATTTTTTATCACTCAATCTAAAGAAAACCCATTTGTTGACATGCTCCAGAAAAAAAAAAATACAATTCAGTCTCACAAAAGTCTGAATACTCAATTTCTTCCCTAAAGAACCTACTTTATTAGAAATATGTGCTTCTGTTAAACACATAGGGATGATTTTTCCTCCCTTTCAAAGTTAAGTGGTACGTGAAGGAGTACACACAAAATGATGAACAAGTGTGGAATGCTTGTTAATGCAATCAGAAACAGATGAAGACTTCTAGTGAAAGCTTCAAATATTTTTTCAGATGAATATGACAAATGAAAAAGTAAACAAACAGCTGTAAACATGGCATAGTCTTTTCTTAAGATGATGACTTTATAAATTGGAGGTGGAATTTAACATAATAGTCATAAAGCATCTACGCTTCATTGGTTTTGGCTACATGGAACACATTGTATTTACTTTAAGTCTTTCAGTATCTTGTTCAGAATCCTCTCTAAGGGGTCCTGGCCTTTGAGCTCCACTGTCTGGTTGTCCTTTAACCCCAGTCTGCTGTAAAAGATTTTGAGAGAAGACTTTCAATTTTTATCTGGAATGTCAGTAAAGAATGCTGATAAAGCAAAATAGGGAAAAAGCAATGTTCTATTTTCTTTTTTGGTTGTTAAACACACATGCCACAAAGAAGTGGTTAGCTCAGATATCTACACATCATTTTTATTCTTCCTAGTCTATACTACAGGCAATTCACTGGAATAGCCTTTGTAGGCTGTCTTATGTAATACGACATTCAGCTGTTATGTAGTTTCAAGAGTGCAGAGAAAGTACAGAAGTTCTGTCCACACTACTTCCCCCCCCAATAAAAGCTGTGTGTTTTACAATCTGTTTTTAAATGAAAGACTCTTCCCCCTTTTACTTCTCATTGCGACAAGCTTCTTCATGAAAAAGGCAAGCTGTGAAGCCAACATTATGAACTCTTTATCATAGGCAGTCATTTTGGGATTATGTGAAGTTGCTCTGCCAGTCAAAAGCTCAAGAACGATTGTGCTACGTTTGTTTGGCTTTCTTGTGCATTTGCATTACACAACCATCAAAGTTTGGTCAAACAACAACTGCAAAGGGAGACAAAAAATATCCTACTGTGCATTTGCATTACACAGCCATCAAAGTTTGGTCAAATAACAACTGCAAAGGGAGACAAAAAATATCCTAATGTTCTTGAGAAATGGTTTTAAAGACATCTATTCTATTATTAACTCCGCTTCACAAATTACTCCTGTTTCATGATCAGATGATTTTTACACTCACAAATTTTGCAACTTTTTTCAAGAATCTGAGGAAAGAAGGAACTGTGACACCCAAGAGTTGGAACAGGACTGTTCTCAGCAAAAATATTAGATTAGGGTATTGCTTTGCTTCCTGTATCAGTCAACAAAATCCTGTTACATCAGCGTTTATGCAGCTGGGGGCACTAAAGAGTTTGTTACGATAATATAATTCTGTCCCTAGCGTGTGTTACAATGGTATAATATACAGAACTGGGCTGGTACAAGAGATAAAATGCCACCATGCCTCTATTTTTGACACAGAGGACTGCAGCCTATGAACCATCCCTTCTAGCTCCATGTCAGTGGGAAGTTTTATCATCCTATGGGGATTCCATGCTGCCCACCTACAAGCAAGAACTGAGGCTGTCTTGCAAAAAAAAAAAAAAAGAAAAAAAAAAAAAGAAAAAAAAAAATCTAAGTATTTGTATCTTGGTTTTAACTTTTTCCTCCACATTTACGTAAAAATGGCCTAAATAAAATCCAATGATGTATTTAAAATGTCTAGATTGACACTAGAGTATGCACTCACAAATCATCCTGATTAATTACCCCACATTTGGTGATGACTTCCTCTTTTTCACTAACCTTGCCTGAAACAGTCACAAAGGTCTGAGATGCATCACCCAGTGCCCGTCTCTGCATTTCTGGTGTTGGAGTTCCCTTTTCTCTTTCTTCCATGGATATTTTGTCAATCTCAGTCCTCTTTGCACCAGTGCTTTCTAATTCATTTTTGGTTTGCTTTTTTATTTCTATTGCTTCTTTGCGTGCTCTTTCTTGTTCTTTATCCTCCTGTTCTCTTTTCATTTGTTCATCCCTCTCCTTCTGTTCTCTGTCCTCTTTGGCTTGCTGTAGCTTTTCTTTGCATTCCTTTTCTTTCTGTTCTTCTTTTGCTTTTTGTTCGTGTTCTTCTTTTTCTCGCTTGAGTCTTTCTTTCTGTTCTTCTTGTTGCCTCACCCGAAGCTCTTTTTCCTGTCTGTTTTTCTCTAACAGAGCAGTAGTTTCTGCATGTACACAACTTTTTCCTTCTTCTGTCAGAATGCTCTTTGCATCACGTAATGGCTTTGTGGACCGGTCTGGAACTATTCGTCCATTCTCAGCAGGCTGGCTGTCACTAACTGTACTTTGAGATTTTGGTCTGTTATCATCAAGGATTTTTAGTGAAGGCTTTTTACTACGATCAACCTGTAACACAAAGTGCAGAACAACAATTCAGCTATTACTGCTCTGTTAGCTAAGCTTTTTCTAAATGAGATTTATAAGAGAATAAAGATGATACAAAATTGACTTCTGCCAGACAGATAGTGAACTTTCAATTTCATTAAATCTGAAAATTCAGATTGCTTGTTAGTAAAATTAAGTATTCACTTACCTTCTAGATGTGAGATAAGAATCAACAAGCCCTACAGAACTATAAGGATAGCAGTAAGCACTGATTACTACAACTCTATTTTCAAGCTTTCAAAGGTGAACATCTTAGGGCAATCAAGCAGCCTAATTTGGGCTTGGCTCTCAATCATGTGACAGGGCATGTGATTAAAGCTGATCTGCCGGTTGGGAAGAGGTATTTAAAAATGGCTTATGTTCAGAGCAGCTTCCTCAGGAGAGTGAGTTGGTTTTGATGTTGAAGTTCTGAAGAAATAAAAGCTTGCCTGGTTCAGGGAAGAACAGCGATAAAGTCTTTAAGTTTTTATGGTCCCTTAGCTGAAATCTGTATTAATAGCCGTATCTAGAAGGGTTTAGCCTTGTCTCCTAAGGACAACATTATTTTAGTGCAAGGACTCTACAAAAGTTCTTTAGAAAGTTTTATCCCCATGAAAGGAAGAAACAAATTCCTATTTTTCCACTACTGGGCCAAGAGTAACAAACCACCTAAATGCTTTATTACTTGCAGGAAGATACAGCTGCTGGAAAGCAGACCTTTGGAATAGTCAAGGTAAGCCATGGCATAAATGCGCTCCCTGTATTTCATCGTATGTGTTTTTGAGTAGAAAAGTTCACTTACAGACTTTCTGAATTAATGATCAATTGCTGACCTTCAATTTCTCAGGTGCTCATATGAAAATATTCATGAAAAGCTCTGCAATTATGTTAAGTATATTCAGTTTGATAAAATTCTGTGGATTAGTTACCATAGCTTCATGGACCACCAATAGTCTCTGTACCAATATACTGGCATACAAGGCTTAAACAAATATTGAGTATGTTTCCTTGTGGATTTAGGCTTCTCCATGTGGTGGGTCTCTCACAGATTAACCATATACTAACTCTGAAAAAAAGAAACACATCTTACCTCAGGGATAGTTCTTGTAATTGATCCTGGATTAACTACAAATGAACTGTCAGATTTTGGAACAGCAGCATCCTGTATATTTGGTCTGTTAAGTGATTTTAGTCTCTCTTCCAAATTATCTCCCATTTCTTCATTTTCAATCACTTCTGCTGGAGATGGCTTTATAGCAACAACAGGTGGAACAGAAGCTGGCTCTTCCAGAGATGGGTATGTAAAATCCACTTTATGAGGAGGGATAGGAGGGAAGCATGAGAGCACTCTTAAAACAAAAACGTAACAGCAAAATAACCCCCATGTTCCACCCCAAAATTTAGATTTAGCTAGGACATGGCTATCCCGAACATACTAGAATGAATTAAAGATAGACCCAGTAATTATAAACACCTGGGGGGTGTCATCCTTTATACTTACAAGAAACAGTCACTGCTTCACTCCTGCTATGCTGGGGTGGAGTTACTTTAGCATTTGTTGTGTACTGGGGGAAACAAAGGAGCCAGTTTTCATAACCTCCTTCTAGAATTAAAGGTTCATTCTGCAGTATAGTTTTGCTTTCCCACTATAAGGAAAAAAAGTTTGAAATTATATTATTTAAAAATAGAAGAAACTTTTACATCTTAACAGTGTTGTTCAAATTTTTGTATCTAGTTGTTACATTGAGACAGGTTATTTTTGAGACTTTTAAAAAAGAATTAAATAGGTTGCAAAAACCCTTTGGGGAACAGGGATCCTCTCTGTCTTTCAAGAATGCCCAACACAGTTAGGTTCCTGGCTCTACCTACAACAGGTTCTAAATATTTCCAATATAGAAAGAACCACTTACTACTACTTCAGGTAATGATCCTCCATGCAGAAAAATATTTTTAGTATTACACTTGCTTCAGTTTCTTATCTGATAAGTTTGCTGAGTGATTAGGGGCATTGGCTTTAGAAAGCATAACATTAACTTTCTGAAAAACTCTTGAGAGTTCAGGCTCCAGACTGCCCTCCTCCTGACGTCCTCAGTATTAGAACACGAACAAGGCACAGAGGCTCAGAGAATATTCTGTAAAGCAATAAACAGGGAGAACTGCCTGAACTATCTCTGAACCCCGGTCTTGAAATGTTTAGGTAGATGTGCAGTCTTTCACAAGAGCCACCAATATAAAGAATAGGGACAACACAGCCATAGCCAGAGTTCTGACTTGAAAATGTTGAGCATCAGCTTAATATTGAGTCTATAAGCTCTCTGCACTGATGAAGCTCAAATTTAATTTATGTTTCTCTTAAAGCTACATTCAATAATGCAGAAAAGTTAACCATGCTCAAAATATTTCTGGAGTCTCCTTTATCAAAGTGCCTGGCTGATAGGACTGTAAAGAAACTAGCAAGAAACTAGCCTTCTTTGGCCTGCCTATGCATGTGGCCAGCCAGTTCCCCTGAATAAGGAATTACAGTTGTTAATACAGGAAAGAGGGTGACAATGTTTCTGGCAAACAGTACTAAGTACTTTCCCAAATAACTCTGTCAGCCAACAAGTTTATGAGCTAGTTATTGAGGAGGGGAGATGACTCATTTTGCTGTTTACCTATTTAATAACTTATTCTGTCCTCTACTAGAGCACAAGCATGGGAATGTGAAACCTCAGACTACACTTCCGCTATCAAAATAAGCGGTCTTTGAAAACTGAACCAAAATGTTTGCCTAAAGTGTCATAAAGTCTTCCATATACTTCGTAATTATAGGTGCTTTAAGACCTTCTTATTCACTGAGATGAATTAATATAAAATGTGAAACTTGCCAACCTTAAAAAGTGCATCTTTCAGGCTCTGAAGAGTTGTTCCTAGCTTTAAGTCTTCGGCAGAACTAAACCAGTCTAGGAGTATAACGTAATCAAAGTGTCCTCTCCTCTTCCATGGATCTCTAGAATCCTCTGGGAGTCTAGCTTCAATCCAGTTTGCAGTAACTCTGAAATGTATTAGCATGCATTTAAAGACAAATGTACAAGTAACATTTTGTCCAATGACGTATAATCCATACATGTTTATGTGCTTGGATAAAATAAATATGCTCTGGCTTGAAGTCACTACGTGCAAAAACAGAGCTGTCTAGATACATCTTCCCCACCAGTATGCATCAGGGACTCCGAAACTAAGTGTACAAGCTTTAAAAGCATATAATTTTTTTCAGTCAATTTATAAATTGTAAAATTAATTATTTTGCTATTATTTAATATTATTTCATACCCAGGACTGATAGCTTCTTCTGGGACACTGATAGATCTTGGAATACAGGATTCCTGATAATCCTTCAATCTTCGAGCATCCATTATAATCAATTCAATATTTTTGTCTGACATCATTGCAAACAGTTTCTCAGCTGTGACTGCTCCTTGAAATAGAGAAGCTATTAGATGTAAAAAGCTACATTATAAATGGAGATAGCTATGAACACATCCAACTGTGCAATCAAGACTGCAAACAGATGAAACAGAACAGGAAAGTCCCACAAAATCATGGACGGTGAGACACTGTAAAATAAACATATTGGGCTTTTGCTACCACTACTACAGTGATTAGCACCTGATCTGCTGAATGGGACAATACTGAACACTTCAGTGATAAACTAGTTTAACTTTCTGTGGTCTCATTTAAATCATTAATTATATAGGCAAGCATTTGTAAACTACAGGCTGCAGATGTTCCTCTTCAGTTAAGAACATTTTCACATATTTATTACAGGAACAAAAACTAGAAGGTTAGGAGGAGAAAGTGAAAATTTCTTATTTAACTGTGAAAGCTGAGACATTTCAGCCTTGCCTAGATTAGGCTTCCAGTACTTAAAGGGGGCTTATAAGAAAGATGGGGACAAACCTTTTAGCAGGGCCTGTTGCCAACAGGACAAGGGGGGATGGTTTTAAACTAAAAGAGGGTAGATTTAGACTAGATATAAGGAAGAAATTTTTCACAGTGAACATGGTGGAACACCGGCACAGGTTGCCCAGAGAGGTGGCAGATGCCCCATCCCTAGAAACATTGAAGGTCAGGTTGGACGGGGCTCTGAGCAACCTGATCTAGTTGAAGATGTCCCTGCTCACTGTGCAGGAGGGTTGCACTAGATGAACTTTAAAAGTCCCTTCCAACCCAAACTAGTCTGCGATTCTAAAATTATTTTTCTTATCAGCTGAGGAGACATTTTTCTAATTCAACCACTTTAGGGCCAATTCAGCTCTAGTTATTAAACTGTTGAAAAACTAAGTACGGCTTTCTAAATTCCAGAGAAGTGATGAAGGCTGCAATACAGACCTTAATTACTAAATCACTGTTACTGAAATGCAGGATACTAGAATTTCAAAATACTCTGACTGTGAAATAACTCCTTAAAAGAATTGCAACTGCTTAGGTGATAGGTGCATAGTCATATGGAGATCTTTTCCACACCTGTGTGAACATTGCATGTCTTACCACTTAGACTGTCAGACTGATCCTTTCTTTCCAGTGAATGCTTGCTCTCACCATTAATCTGTGTTGTAAGGAAAAAAAGAAAAGTTAGTTTCATATCTAATACTCAGAACCAAGGTGGCAAACAGACACTGACCTCAGAGCTTGAAGTAAACTGCTCAGACTGTAAACCACAGGAAGAAATGTAGAAAAAGGAAGCTTCTTCTAAAGATGTGTTGACAAATGTACTAAAAAGATACCAAGGTTGCTGCCCTACCTAGACAGAAACCAGTTAAAAAGGCAATACAACCTAGGACAGCATCATCTGCTAGATGAAATTTGTGAAGTATTTGCAGAGAAATTAGTTTCTTTCCACACTATTGCTGAAAAAAGTCAGCTCTCTCCTAAAGAGGTGATGTTATTCATAACATCAGCTTATTACCACTACCTTGGGTTTCTCGCACTAGCCAGTTCTATTATAAAATAGAATTTGACTTTACAAAAAAACCTAGTCTATCTTATGCAAGACTTGCAGGTTGGTAGGACTCAGTATCTTACAAATAAATGTTAAAAGAAGTGTTATGAGGAGTGTAAGCTAATTTAAAAAAAAACACACCATGATTCTGAACTGGAAATGCTACTAACAGAGATCAAATGTTATATATTTGATATACATTTAGACTAAATTAGAGAGTTGGTAAACGTTTTCAGTTACCCTTTGGCTTTTTCCTTTGGAATCCACAGCACTTTCTGAGGAGTTTTTGGCTGAACTCTTTCCATCACCTTTTGGTTCTTGCTTTTTCTGCAGTTCTTGTCTGTCTCTCTCTTCAAGTTTCTTGCGAACTTCAGCTTCCTCATACCTATTGAAAAAAAAAAAAGCCTTTTTTCAATATTGCATTATTTTCTAGCTTTGGATAATTAACATCAGAATCACGAAGTCTTCAGGAGGAAAAAAAAAGTAGTATATAAAGTTTAAAAAAAAAAGTATTGTCAGTTTTGGTATTTCCAAGAAACCCCATTTTCCCCCGTGACTGCATGATATTATTTCTCGCACCCTTGGGTTAGTCTTCTTATTCTTAAACCCTGTTTTGGATCTTATTTCATAGCCACTGCTTTTAAGGCTAACTAATTCTTTCTCGCTAAACCTGGGGTGATGCTTAGCTGTGATATCACTAAATGTAAGCAGTTTTTTATTTAATAAAGGAAAGAGTAAGTATTGATGACTTACAGGTAAACAATATATTATAACAATCACCCCAGGTATTTTATTTGGTTTTGCAACAGAGTTAACAATAACAGCTCTGTTAGGAGTAAGTTAGCACAGTTACCCAATTTCCTTTTTCTGAGAAGCTGAATCAGAACAACTTATATGGTAGCAGTCACCTTCAGAATGTAAGTCAGCTTTATAATACTGTTATGTCCTCACCTGTGTCCCTGTTTGTTTCAAACGCTGGGGTTACAGTAAAGTCAATGCAAGAATCATGTATACTCGAGAATTTTGGTGGACCTAGGTCTTGCATACAGCTGTCCTTTTCATGGAGCCTTAGACTTGAAAATGAAATTCCCAGCCTTTTGCAATTGTAAGGACAATTACAATATTGTAAACCAGCGACCTCCAAACAGCAGCAACCACCAACTGCAGGTTTCTATAGTCACATCACTGTTAAATAGCATTCTATTATATTTAACATAATTGAGAAGCTTAAGGGTTACTAGGGATCCATAAAACAAAAAATGTTTTGAACTAACGATTCTGGCGACTGAACCAAGCAGTGAAACATGAACACTGAGCTGTATTAGTAATTGCTCATTTCAATCAGATGTTGCCTAATCAGGATTAAAATGACAATGACAATACAGCTGTATTTCATATCAAAAGTACTGTATTAATAAACTAGATCATTAAATCAAACTCTGCCTCCAAGTCTGCTCCACTAATTGGCTACTAATAGGAAGGAGGCTGCAAGTCTGTAATTTTATTTTTTTAAACAGGCTTCTTGATTTGGCAAAGGCATCATAAGTTAGAACAGAGCATGGTGTTCTCATTTGGAGTTAACAGCACTGAAGCATATTTCAGATTATAGTTTAATTCAGTCAGTATGGAATATCTACCCATCAGTTTCCCATTTATGCCTTTGAAGCACATAGTAGGTCTTTCATGTGGGTATTCCTACTCCTATAACAGATGCTGTTTCAGTAGCTCCACTTTTAGTTAATAATTAACACTCAAACTATTTGCTGGCCTACTGCCTGGAGAAGAAATTATACAAATAATTTCCCTGAAACCACTTCTGTAGTTACACAGGAGTCATGTTTCATTTGTATTCCCTTTAAATATATATACATTTTGCCCAGAGTAGTTGAAAGTTATGAGTCATGTCAACTTTCAAAATTCTGTTCCTTTCATAAGTCACAAGTTACTAAACAAATCTCTAAATAATTTCAGTTTTCTATAATTCTATCAGTATTTAGTCTTAGAGTAAATTTGTAGCTCTGTTGAATTGTAAGACTCTTAACTAAAAATAAGGAAAACCTAAAGATTGTTTCATGCGTAGGTAGCCAAAACAACCATACAGCCCTTCACTCACTCTCCTCTTACAGTGGGATGGGGGAGAGAATCAGAAAAGAAAAAGTTAATGTAGTCCATGACTTTGGGCTCCATCTGACATAAGTCTCTTAGGGCAGGAGAAATAGTGTGCGGAAAATTAACTCTATCCCAGCTGAAACCAGGACACTTCAGAAAGTCTCTTTTCGTATATGTGTAACTACACTCTTATTTCCTTGTCCACCTAAACTAACTTTAAGTATTAAACAGTTTGAAGGGCATAGCATATGCTTTCACAATAATACTTCGGGGGGCGGCACAAGAAAGGAAATATGCCTAGCTGAAGG
>NW_010510014.1:85132-92114 GCF_000687285.1 Phaethon lepturus
TGAAGGGAAGGAGTTAAAGGGTGAGAAAGATAGTTGCTAAGGTCATGAGAAGCAGATAAGGCTGGAAGCAAGACATACTGCACTAAATACCACCAGAAGATAGATTCTATCTTACAACTTCTTAATGACACAATTTCGTGGCTTATGGCACAAAGACACGTAACTTGACAGTTGTAAAGGAGCTACCCAAAAGCCTGTTAGCATCAGCTCAATTACATACTTGCAAAACTGTGCATTGCCATATACATGCCTGCACGTGGCAGAGGTAGAGAAAAGGTGTAGCAGCTAGCTAAAGAATCAAAAAATATGTTTTTGTTAGTGTAAACTAAATCCACATTAGGAGGACTTTTTAATCTGTGTAAATATTTAGGAACATTCATTAGTATATTTGGTTTCAGATGACCTTATGATGAAAAGGGTAAGGAAGAAATGGCTCTTGATCATCTCTAATGTACCTATAGTTTATATCTTGTAGTTTCTTTTTATTAGTCATTAAATAACAGGAGACAATATCAACAAACCATAGTTATCAAGAATTAAGATACATTGCATACAGTGGCAAGTTACTGGAGTATGTGATAACAAAAATTATCTCTAATAACAGACTTCTGTGGGTAAACAATTTAAGCTCTCAAGAGTTTTGGGTATCTAAGGTCTACTCAAGTGCAACCCCTTACTACTAAATAGCATAAAAACCTGCAATTGCACATGTACAGGCTTCAGGTATAACGAACAATATCTTATCTATTAATTGTTTCCACGTACCTGAGTTTAAGGCTGTCTGACAGTCTTTCAGCTTCTTCAATAGCTTTTTTTAAATTTGTAGGTCCAAGAATGGAATGAAAATAATCCTAAAATTATAAGCATCCACATATTAATAGTACAGCTTAATAATGCCTACTTCTGTGCATATCAAGAGCCACTAACATACAGAGAATTGGTGTTATAATGATATTAATGCCAACAAAAGGAACTGTTTTGAATCAAAATATTTTCCTCTCAGACATGAATTTCTAAGTAAAATTGTTCAATAACACTAATAAAAAAAGGCTAGGCAAGGCAACTGCACCCAAAAACTTTGAATGGGAAAGATGACAGGAATAGCTGTCCCTGAAAAAATATTCACCAATCTGGCAATTTATACACCTTATGTGTATTAAAAGCAAACTGTAAAAACAATTAACAGACTTGTCAAAAATAGGAAGGAAAAAATATCGTGAGACAGTTTACTTAATACCAGTGTAATCCTTTGAACATACATTAGTGTAATTCTCTGTACTTCTGATACTTCTACCAGAAGAGTAGTGTATGTATGCAGAAGAGGTCAATCAGAAAGCTTTTATACCTGTTGCTGCTTAAAATCAGGTCTCTTTTTAATAAAGTTATAAACAGTCACATATTTCATATATAGGATGTAAGCTTTTTCTTCATCTCGATCCAATCTGCTTTCCTCTGCTGCCTTGAAAATCTTAAGGGCACTCTGCACATAACTGAAATCAAAGAACAGGAGTAAAGCATGTGATTGTTGACTTGTCCCCAAACACTTTTTCATTGTAAGATGCCATTTTAAGTGTTCACAGCCTCTGCGCATATAGTAAGCATTTTATTTTGCCATCTTAATATAAGTCTTATTAAATATGAATTACAATCATGCTCCTCCAAATGCTTCTCTTTGCTAGTTTACTAGCCTTATTTAAAATATTCCATAATTAAATAGCATACTGAGATACAGAAAAAAGTACTTTCCCTTCTAAAAATAACTTTTTTTAAGGAAAAACTAATTCATAGTAGGACAAAATGAAATTGTTGATTGTCTAAAAATGCTAGAGGCAAAATATTTTCTATTCACACATTTGCTAAACTTTTTATAATTTTTAAGCATTTGCATTTATGTATCCTTTTCTCAAAGTACACAAACTTTCAGGGGCATCATGCTCTGTCCAAGTCATGTTTTGGAAGGATGTGAAGTTACCTTCTGTAGGCAGTAAGCATATCTGATGTGATAGTTGAGAGATCTATACACAGGACTATCAAATATTTCATTTCTAAGAGAAATAATTGAGGAAATTTAGATCCACAACATAGTTGTTCTGGAATCTGCTCAGAAGAGTATCACTAATACTTCTAATATTAATCCAAAATCAATTCAAAAATATATACCTCTTTGTACTCGTCTTTTCAGGTTTTATTTCTGTCTTCTTGTTGAGATCTTTCAATGAAGTACAGAGATATAGCTCCTTAGGTACAGATGCCACAGCAGGCATGTTAATGTTGTTACTTATGTCCCTTCTAGGATGGTACAGCTTCTTAGAAGTGTCTATCAATATTTTTCTGTTGGTGGGGGGGAAAAAGTAGGGAGAGCCCAATTATATTCCAATGACTTTTAATACAGTTATAGTTACTTGCATGGGGTTATTACCTAATCTATCTCACCTTATGTGAGCTAGCACTAGATACAAACAGAGTGGCTGAACAGTTAACAGCATAAATTAATCCTCCCAAAGTGACAGAATTATTGGAAACCACTCTAGGTAATTTATCAAGAATGTTAGCAATATGTTGCTAGCAGAAGAATAAGAAAATAGTAAGAAAAGAAATGCTGACTTAATGTTCAAAATCATCATATCTGGCAAACTTATTCAACTGTAACACTAGTACGTATATTACAAAAAATTAGCTGACTTCTCTGTCCTCTAAATTTGTAATGGATAATTATTTTACCACTAGCATACCACAAACCTCTGCAAATACACGCTACACCCTTGGAAAGGTGATTTCTAATGTCTTGGTAAAAGACAAGCTGAGAAAAGGAAGGTTGCTACTGTTAAAGTCAACTTCAAACTTCTTGGACATACTGTAGGTCTTAAACTCCTAGGTACCGTTGTCTTTTTGCTTTCATTTGGAAGTGCTCTCCAGGTAGCCATGAAATAGTTAAGCAGAGTTTGGCCCGAAGGGACTATTACATCATCTCATCTGACATTCTGCATAGAGCAGTCCATTAAGTCTCATACAGATAGCTTAACTAAAAATCTTTGAATATAATACACTGTAATCTATTTTAGCCCTTGGGGTGGCAGGGAAGGAACTGAGCTCCCTCTCAAGAGGTGAGACATTAAGGTGCTAGCAAAACTGAAGAAATTAAGGGGAACTAATTAGAAGAAAGATGCTGAAATTATACCAACAAATAAATTATTTCCTAGTAGTGAAAACCCACGTGGCCTTTGACAAGATGAAGGTAGGGCATTTCCCTTCCACCCTCAAGGTGATGACTAGCATGACAAGTGTGATCAAAAAAACCCCATCAACCAGTGACCTCAGAGTGAAGTTTCATACACCTGAATTAACCTGCAGCTGACTGGCACCAAATGAGGTGGTCCTGATTTCCCTCCCTTTTTCTCCTGCTGGTCTAGTACTTGTCCAACCTCTTATTGAGCCAATTCAGCTTGCTGAAGAGGCAGAAAGGCTACACAGCTTGTGCAAGGAGAGCAGTTAGAGTGCGCAACCAAGAATGAGAAGCCAAGATAGGAAGGTGATTCCTCCCCATAGCACACAGCTATTACAGTCTTTGAAGTATCACAGCACATAGTATCACTAGATTGCCTGTTCTTGGTCTAGGAACTGGTTATCAAATAAAGATAGTAAGTTAACCCAAACCTTTGATAAGTCCCTGTTGGAAATAAATGCAAAAATAAGATACATGTCTAATGATGATTCTTTGTTTTAAGGTCTGGCTTGCCAAGGTCAGACTAAACAATAGCTAGGTAACTTACTGCTTGAACACAGATGCTGTACTTGCTAATTTCTAATTACACAGCAACTTTTCAAAGTTGATAAACCTGTCCAAAATCCTTGCTTAGGAGACTGATTTCCAGATAATTCTAGAAAGCAATTAATAAAGTCCTCAAATACTAATTTTAATACATAAAATTAAAAATATATTCCATACCCCACTTGGCTTGAAACATTGTCTTCCCTATATAAGGCGTCTTACGTTTAACTTTCAGGGAGATATCTAGGTGCTGAAAACAAGGCAGAAAATGCATTAGAAGTGCATTCAGTAGAAACAAAACAGAGACACACACCCTGCCCCAAAGAAAAGGACCTTTCAAATCTAAAAGCCATTTTGCCTAAAACATATCTTTTACAACCTCAAAGAATTACAAAGAAAGGCTTCACTCCTATTAAGATTTTTGCATTGCTTATCTAATCCTACCTTCAGAGCATGTCTTTACCTGGCTCTTTTTTTTCCCCTTGGAACTGTAAATAGACTTTCTCTTTGAAGCTTTAAGTCCTTTCCAAATATATCTTCAATGTTTGCTTGGTTATGTAACCAGTATTTTCTTAAGATTAAGTGGCAGCATTTGCTTGTGTTCTAACAGAACATTGTAACTAAATACGTAGTCTGAAAAAGATATATAAAAAGTCTGAAAAACCCAAGATTATGTGGAAGATGAACCATTTAATGGAAAGCAAAAGATGCTAGTAAATTCGCAAGTGTGGCTGACACACCTTGACATGGGCAGCTCTTCTGGAACCTCATCTATACAAAAGTAGAACTAGTGGATAAAAGCCAAATCTGCGTTTTGGCCCAGAACAAAAATTGGCTTTCCATGTTTTCCTGCTATGTTTACTAAGGTATAACTGCAGGTCTTTAAATTGCCAAACAAATTCAAAGCTGAACTTACTTTTATTTCCTGATCTGAAGACATTTCTACACCTTTTTTCAAAACATGAGCTACTAACCACAGTATCTGATGAATGAGGTATCACTCTTTGACCTCCCACAGCACCATAATACATACGATATGCTGCAGTAAAATAAGTAAGAATCGATTAGGAGTAACATGTTCTAATTTTTTTCTTTTAAAAATCAAATTCTCAACAGCCTACTTAATGGAATTACATACAGCATATGTCATAAGTTGATACGAGATTTCAGTTGCACCTTCTAATTCATTCTTCTATACAGAACCTTAACTATGGAACTACAACTAGCATTTTCATTTTTATGCATCAAAAATCCCCTAAGTGGATTTTAGTCAGTAGTGGCCTATAGACTGACTACAAGTTGCCAGTTGACTGCTCAGTCTTGGCTCATAATGACCGTTAGAACTCCTCAAGCTTCTATTAAATTTTAAGATCTGCTTGCACCTTCATTTTCCCTTATATGCAAATGAATGAGGCAGGGTTTTTTGTGTTGTTTGGTTTTTTTTTTTCTCCTTCAAGCAGGCTTTGGGAAGACTGATTTCAGAATCCAAATCAGCTCCTTCATATATAAATATAACCAGCTGATTTTGAACACAAGTTTTTGCAGATATCCAACTCCTAACTGGCCTGTTCTCAGTGGAGGAATCCAGCAAAATAAGTTGTGCTAATAAAGATGTCCAGGAGTAGTTAACATAGAGCAGTGAAATGCATGAAGATAGACTAGCTACTCCAAGTTCTACACAAGGTCTTTATTTGTTTCCACTGGAGAAGCTGCAATGAACTGTACTTTCTTATCAGAATCACAACCATTTTATCAGGATAAACTCTTGCTGCTCCAGGCTGTACTGACTAGATTATGCTCACTTTTGCCAAGCATTCCATTTCCCTCCACGCTTACAATCACCGTATCGATACAATGGCAACACTGAGGCATCGATGAACACTTATAATTACATATGTGGATGTTTCATACATCTCTAAAGAAGAGAGGTATCTTCTTTCGCAGCAAGAAAAGAGCACTGGATCATAAAACCATGAATACAAGGGACTTCAGCCCATAACAGTTACATCTACTATTAGGCAACCCTCTGAGGAAGAAGAAATGACCTATTTCAAGTTTGTCAACTTTTTTCTTAAAAATTAAGATCAAACTCAAAACTGTGGACCTTTTCTGCCCCCAGCTGAACTATTATCTCAGGCTCCTTTTTAAGAGTGCTGAAAAACCAGGCCAATATGCCCAAAATAAGGGAAGGCATGCTTGGATGTTTATGGGCATTTAAATACTTAGAGTGGATAGTTTTACACTGACAGGGAAACATACCTGTTGGTAACAGGTTTTTCAACATCTAATTATCATGCCTGTTTTACCAAGGATATGAGTAAGCTTTAAGTGGAATGACCATAGCAAGAACAACGCACAGAAGCGGTTATATTGCAAGCAGCGTACACTAACACAGTCTGAAATAAATTGACATGCTAAGTACTGTGCATCACCAATTCAGGTATGTAAAAGTATTATTAATCCACTTATTTTTGTCTAAGACTTGAGCAAATGAGAAACGGGTTTCTCACGAGCATTAAGTTCCTCAGTCCTCTTGGAATTCAGTTTTACTGTCTACACTCAGACAGTTGTTATATAACACAAGAGTTGGTTTTGTTATCAGTATTAATCTAGAGATTCAGTATTTTAACACAACTGAACTATGCAATCAACTGGCATATTTATCTCTGTAAGCACTCTAACTTTCTTTCAGGCCCTAGTACTGTTAATAGTACAGGCCTTCATCCTTAACTTAATATGCATAGGCTGATTATAATCACTGGGGCTTGTTATAGCAAGGCCATTATACTCACAGAGAGTACCCAAACTTTCATCATTTTGCTGGGTACCACCACTTGTCATGACAGTAACATGTTGTGGGTCTGTCTTTGGCTGTGCACCATGCTGAAACTACCTGTACCATCAAGCCTGGGAACCATTCTCTTCACAGAGTGAGAAAATCCTTTCTGACAGTACGCTCATCCAACTGATACTGATGGGAAGACACCATAAAGTTAAGTTGCTTTAAAAAAAATAAGTTGGATTTTATACAGGAAGTTTGCAAGTTATTCAATCTAAGTCAGACTACGAATTGCTTCACTTCTTATTTAGATAAATTAAAATCTGCAAGGCGTACGCAAATAGCGTTGGTGATAAGAAGCCGGGGAGATAAGAGGGGCTGAAAACTCCTCCAAGTTTCTAATTGGGCGGCTAAAAACCCTGCGGCGCCAGCGT
>NW_010510015.1:0-41533 GCF_000687285.1 Phaethon lepturus
GGGGGGTGCGCAGAGCCGGGCGGGGTCCCTGCCAAGCCTGACCACTGCCGATGCCTTTGCTCCCGCAGCCGCCATCCTGGATGACCCCATGGAGTGCAGCAGGGGGGAGAGGCTCTCCATCACCCTGGCTAAGAACCGCATCAACCGCGCACCTGAGCGGGTGGGGAAAGCCAAAGTGGAGGTGGACATTTTTGAGCTGCTGCGAGACAGCGAGTATGAGACGGCGGAAACCAGTAAGTACCCCTCCACGTAGCTGGTCCTTCCCCAGTTCTTCTCACCGCCGGCTCGCAGGAGGTGGGTGCCTGGCACGCTGCGCTTGCTGCAAAAAACTGTGTGATAGCCAAGGAGGGGACGTGGGGTAAAAAGCACCTCTCGGCTCCTCTATCAGCACTTGAAAGATCCAGATGTGCTAGCATGAAAGTGGGTCTCTGCAAAGCCCTGGCCCGCCCCGGCTGCCTGGGCGCAGTTGGGTTTGGCGCAGGGGTCTGGTAAGGTCTGGATGCGGGCGCACATCCCCTCGGGAGGGGTGTGGGACCTTCAGCAGCATCACACGGCGTGTTCAGCCCCAGCCACACGTTTGCAAGGGCCGCCCTGTCCAGCGTGGGGGCACAGCAGCACGTAAGGGGAGGTTAGGCTTGGAGCGCGAGTGCTGAGACCAGTTTTCAGTTGAGGGTTCAGCCTGGAGTTGTGAGGTGAGCCCTGGCGTGCACTGGGAGGATCTGGGTCCCCGATAAGCTTTGCCACTACTCAGCTCAGTGACTTGGGACAAATTATTTTCTTTAATCTGTGTGTCAATAAAGAGAGGTGATGATGCAGGAGGCGATGCTCCTTTGTAAAGTACTTAATGGTGTGCAAATAGGAGACTCTGGGCAAGTTCAGTGCAATTAATTATTTTTAAAACCCCACGGAACACAGTTTGTCAGCAGACATGATAGCTCTTTTGGTGCTTTGGATTGGCAGTGGATTTGTTTACACAAAGTGAAGTTTTCAAGGGATGTTTATAATCATGTGGATTAAAAAGAGCTAACTCTGAAAGAGCAGTATACTTTCCACGTTGCTTTAAAATCCCTTCATGCAAACTGGTCTCTACTTACAGGTGTTCCTCTAGATGCCCAACATGTCAACCCCATGCTGATGAATAAAAAAGAAATTGATGGTCTGTGTGCCACGGACCTCTCAGGAGCCTGGGTGAAAGAAACTAAAAAGATCTAGAACAGCCTCTTCCTGTAAGAAGGAGAATCCTTTGGAATAGGGTAGCTTCCATTTAGAATAATATTTAAGACTACCTTTAAAGTTCAGAGGAGGACTGTAATTTTTTATTACAAGCTGGCTTGAAAACGCTGGAGAAATAATTTTAAAAAATAGGGATTTTGACTGGTTTTCCCTATGGTTCTCTGTTCCTGCAGGTTATATGGGCTTCGGTATCCCAAAAAAGTGTGGGAGTGTGTTGTGGTCTAGAGCGGGCTGTTTCTTTGCACAGCTTTGGTCTTTGTTCTGCGCGGCACCACGCGCCCCTGTACCTGGGAGGCCCCGTGGAGCCCTGGCACCCAGTGCTGCTCGGTAGCAGGTCTCTGGGTGACTGGCAGAAGGGGCTCAGGAAGCCTGTGGGATCAGCAGATAGCTCCTTCATTTCCTGAATTAGCATTTGCATTATTTATAGAAGCGTTCAGTTAATAAAGTGCGTTTCAGCAAGTACCTGGATGTCTATTTATAGAGCCTGTCACCCATGAGACTGTCTAGATTGAGATCATCACAGGCAGCATCACAGGGAGTGTTTAAAACAGCAGTCCTCCGCCTTTTTGGATCCCTCCTCTCTTTTAACTTTTTCTTGGTCTTTCCCATCTCTTCAGGGTTGTGCGCATCCTGCTTCACCCTCACCTGGCACAGCAATAGGGCAGATCCGGTCTCGCTGGCCGGGCCATGCAGAAGGGACGGGGGCTGCCTGTGTTTCCAAGTGCATTCCCAGGTTGCCCCTGAAAGTACTCCAAATCTCCCAATGAGTCTCCTAAGAAATGAGAAAATTGCTTGCTTGCTTGAGCCTTCCGTGTCTTTGAAGGAACCGGTAGCATTTTTAGTTCAATTCTTTTTCCTTTCTCATAAATCTTCTGCTTGTAGCAGTGTTTCTGCTGTTAAAATGTTTCTTTCTGTTGAAGTTATTTAACTTTGCTCGGGAAATAGGCTCGATTGCCAAGCGACCCCAGAGCTGCGGTAAAGATTGTGAGCGGGATTTCTTTCTTGCTTGCACCCTGTAACACTGCTCAGAAATTTTTCTGTTGGAATGTTTTTCAAGCAGAAGAATCCTAATTTGTTGAGAATGAAGTATTATGCAAGAAATTGTTCATTTCAGTGAAATGTGGTGTTTGGGGAGAACGTGGAAATGGGATAAGTGAGGAAGAGGCAATCTTCCATTTTGAATTTTCACCTCGGGGTGGTTTTCTTTGTTTTCTTTACTTTGACTTAGCGAATGTGAAAAGTAGAAATTGGAGCAAACGGATTTGATTTTGGTGAAGTGAGTATTCACGTAATTTTGCAGTATGTTATTTGCCTTTTCTTCAGAAGGAAAAATGTCTTGAAGCATTTCTTGCAAAAGAAAAATCTAGATTCTGCATGGCTCTGCTATTAATGTCACTGAAGTTATTCTTGATTTATACTGGTGGCAGAGGAGAATCAGATCCTTTAACTTAAATTTCAAGGCTTTCATGGTTTTCAGATGTCTGACTTCTCAGCTTTAATACGGTACTGATATTTGTTATCACACGTAATATTAATAAAAGCAGTTTAGATGTTTTAACCTATGACTGCAAAGCTGTTATAAATCTGTTTAATACTGTTCTCAAATTTCACGCCCTTTGAATCACCCTTAAATATCACAGCTAGCACGCTTAGCTGACTGATCTAGGAATGCTGTGATTACAGCCCATCAGTGATACTCCGTGTAGAATTAGTGCTTCGAGAGAAAAAAGACTTTTTGAGAGTTAGTTTTTATTTTAGCGTTGAGCAATTTTTCTTTCTTTTTTTCTTCCTGACTGACTGAGGCATCTTACTGTTGGGGGCCACAAAATCACAATTGCTATAGCAGGTAAAATATGAGTCAGTCTTAATCACATTCATGCATGGTTTGCCATTTCAGCTTTATATATGAACGAAGACAAACATTGACTGTTCCTGTATGCGACATCTATAAAGTCCCGTGTTTTGAAATGACTTTGCAGTGAAAGGTTATGGATAAAGCTATTTTTGCTGTTATAACTGAAGCCTGTACTCTCTTTGTGTTTGATGTTTCAACTCCTTTTATGAAGATCCAAAATGACTTGTTTAATCATGTCTTTATCTAAAATACCTTATTCCTTTTGATGTCCAGGGAAGGACAGATTTTCTACTTGTCACCCTGTCCTCTATCATCTCCTCAGTCTTTTAAGCATCTTTCTGTTGTTAATCCAAACATCAGGGCAGGTCAGCAGTCAGAGTGAGCGAGCGACTGGAGGATTTTCAATTTTGTTTATTCACACCAATACTTCAAAGTGCCCGATACGTCCGTTTGGTGACATTGGCTCAAATGTGCTATTAGCTGTCCCACCATTTCTATGATCCTGTTGGATTTCACATTTAAGCCCGCTCTGCTGGCGAGTTCCTGTTAAGAAGCGTAAGGGATGCTGCAGGGAGCAGTCCTGAAGCCGTGGTGCAGGGTGCACTCTGTAACGCCATCCGTCTGTGCCCTTGGTGTTTTCTGTCTGAGAATCCCATCCTGACCAGCCCCTGTCATTCAAGATCCTCTGACAGGTTTTGCAGTCGTGGAGTGTTGAGGTAATTGCATACCTTCCCTGCTCATTTATTTTCAATTAGAGGCAGGAATCTTCTTTGCATGCTGTTTGGAACCCTTGTATCAGATATCTGTATGCAGTGAAAGAGATGCTGTGTTCTGCACCGAGTGGATGCTCTCACCGGAGCGCTTTCAGCCGTGCTTTGAACGGGGAGAGTTCATGTAAATGCTTGCCGAGTGCCCTGAGATCCCAGGAGGTGAAAGGCACTACCTGACCACGACTAAGTGGATGTACATACATATATAATGTGAGAGCTACTCATTGCTGGTTGTGCTTTTTCATGTTCAAAAATATGTATGTATTTCCATCTTCCTTTAAAATGTATCTTGCTGTTCCCTGTGTCCGGACCTGTACTCAATTCCTAGATATACTCGTGGAACCTGTTGGACACAGCCCTTTCTCGCTTACGTGGCAGGACAGACTTGCTGGTGTGAAAGAAGGGCCACTGTTTTGCACTGCACATTAAACGTGCACCTGAGCTTGTCTGTGGGCCACCTCCTAGCTCCAGCCTGTGCTGGCAGGGGCACAGGAGACTCTGACCCCACTCCCAGCTTCTGAGCAAAGCTTGTAATCGGGCAGACGGAGGTACCGTAACGGGACATCTGAGCTGCGCAAGGAGCAGAGGCAGAAAAGTCCACGTAGAGGTGGAAAGGCAGCAAACATCAGTTCACGCCTCCGAGGAGCTGCCCCCAGGTGATGGCAGGAGGGATCCTGTCCTGCCTAAACCAGCGCAGGTCTCGGCAGAGAAGGGTGTACCCTGGGATGTTTCCTTTTCAAAGACTTCTGTGTTTTAAGGGTATTGTTAAGAAATTTCTTTGCTAAGCTTGTTTCTTGTTTTTCTGTCTCGCTGTCCTCAGGGATGTTTGTTTAGAACAGCTGAGTGCAGGCAGTCTGTAAAAGCGGCTAGAATAGGAGGTTTGGGACATCTCAGGCCTTCAGGTCAAGGACGATCCGTAATATCCATGTCCCATCTCATGGTAAAGAAGTTTTTAATGTCACTTCTATGTCCAGTATATCTTGAGGTACTGAATTCTAAAAAACCATAAAAATTGGACATGATCTTGGGCAGAGGTATCTGGGTCTGCAGCAATCAAAAATGAGTCCTGCGCAGTATATAGCTTACATGGCACCCATGCGTTGAAGTAGGAAGAGACTTGAGCGGCAGGGGCTACACCAGGATCTGTGGTTATAGTCCGTGCGGCTATCAGGGATGAATTTTTGGTACAGAGCTGACAGTTCCACATCCCTGCAAGTGCTTGTCTGAATCTGCAGTGCCCATGATGGTAGTGAGGTTGACCCTTTTCTCCCTGTGGAGGCTAACAGCTTCAGGGAATGTTCTGAAACAGGAAATGTGTTTTGGATTACAAGAGAAGAAGCTTTCCAAACGTGGTCAAAACCCTTGCCTCGGGCACCTCCACTTTGTTTCCATTCATTTTCCTTAATTTTACTGGGTGTCTCACCCTTGGAATGATAAGCCAGGTTTTTTTCTTCTGACAGTTGTTGCAACTCTGTTGCTATGACTACTTAACCCACTTTTTGTACTCCATACCAGAGATGAGAAGAACAGTGCTCACCAAACTTTCCCTTCCATGCACAACAAAATTCCCCCCAGGACTTTTGCCCTAATGACCTGTGGATAAAGAAGACTTGGATCAGCTCCTTCCTCCTAGATGCTGAATTGCAGATTACCCGAAGGGTCTGATGCAGCTGAGAGGGATTGATGAGTGCCACTGGATAGCATGTGGTGTTTTCAAATTGCTGATGCTCTTACTTAAAAGGATCCTCTGAAGAAATGTAAGTGCCTGTAAATTTTTAAGCACAGAGGAAAAGCAAGTGCTGGATTCCTTTGAAGATGCCGCCGAAAACCATCACTCGTTCTGTAGTAGATTGAGATGGCAGAGGGTGAGAGAGCATGGAAGGAAGGAAAACCCGCGAGAAGATGTTTGCATATCGTTGGCACTTTCTGTCAGAAGTCAGAGCGATCAGTATGTGTAGGGACCTAGTAGTATATGGAGTTATTCCTTCAAGTAGCACTTGGAGAGAACTAAAACCAGTTCCCTAAAGTGACAAACTGAGTCCTCAGCTTTTGGCCTCATATTCCAGTGATGAGTCTATAGAGAGTTATAAAGTCTAAGGCCAGAGATGACCACCTTGATTAGCTGATCTTATCCTCGGCAGAAAATGAACTGTAGATGTTCACTTGCTGAACACTACACTCAGCCCCATAGCTTGGTGTTCTTAAAAACCCCCTGAGTGCAGTATAGGCTCTCGTTTCACGTCCATCTTGACTTAAAGACTTGAAGTTGATAGAAAACCTGCTCTGATCTGTAGTACAACAGTTTTGATGATTAATTCCCTCACTACAAATAATATGTTCTGGTTTGAATTTTTCTTGCTCCTTTTTCCAGCCGCTGAATCTAGATAACTTTTACCAACCATCACAAAAGCTTGTCTGACATGTAAGCCAGGGACCTGCAGTGAGGATGGTGCTCTGGAACAGTCCAACCATTTGATACTGAAAAGGCACTATCTTTAAAATCTCAGTTTCGTGATACAGTGGTTTAGTTTTTACATATGAAAATGTTGTGAGCTTGCTCTTGTCAGAACTGATAAGTGGTTGCTGTGCCTCCTTTCTCCCCTGTGGTATCCTCTTTCTTCGGAAAGCAGTTGCTTGACAGCAGTTGAGCAAAGGTGGCTTTGTCTGTCCGGGGACAAAGGAGCCGAGTGCATAGCAATGCTGAGGCAGGTCTGGTATTTCAGAATAAGCTGTGGCCAGCACACGTTCAGACGAGCCTTTCAGAGTCCGGGGATTCAGCACGAGGGGCTCTCGCCTTCTGTTCGCGCGGCTTTGCCTGCGCAAGCTGCTCTGGAGGAGTGTTTCTGAGCGACGTGTCTGACTGGGATGATGGCGGGGAGGTGACACCAACTGGGATAGTCCTTGAAGTGCCATTCGGCTAAATTTGTGCTGTGAATTAAAAGGACAAAAGGTTGCAGTTTAACCCGGGAAGCTTGAGGGAAGAGATTTAACTTCTTCATTTTGTCAGAGTCTTTTTATTGTTCTGCTAACCTTGGTGGCGTGGAGCCAGAAGATTAACTACTGCCAGAAAAAAAACCCAACACACAAATGAAAAACCGTAATACGATCCTTATTATTACCACTGAGCTCTGCAGAGGATGAGGGAAGAAATTAATACAAGTTTGTTTGCTGCTAGATGATGCTTTGAAGCTAGGCCACTTCTGAGTTTAGCATCTTCCATAAACTTTGGTTTTATCTGGAGCATAGCAGATGGGACCAAAAAGGGATGTTATAAGAGAGAGACCCGAGTTCTGAGACAAAGATGAGGCCACCAGGGGCTTGGGGAGACTTCAGGTGGGATTTAGAAAGACTGGGGAAAGACAGAGAGAAGGATGTCACAGGCGGGGTGACAGTGCTTCAGAAGTGAATAGAGGGATTTTGGGGGAGATAAATGGCAGGGAGTATGTTGTGTGAAGGAGACAGTACTGTGTCCTTAGTAAGGTGCAGCAGGTACTGTAAGCGTGACTGTCAGCTGGAAACTGAGGATGAAATCTCATGCATGTTTCCTCTCTTTGGTGCCCACAGTGTGCCAGATTCTCCCGAAAGGTGTGGTAGGTGTCCTGGGACCTTCCTCAAGCCCAGCCTCGAGCTCTATTATCAGCAATATCTGTGGGGAGAAAGAGGTAAGTGGAAACATCCCGTGTTGGAGTAAGTCTGTGCCCTTGCGCCGACTGACTTGGCCTCAACGCCCTTGTGCCCGGCGGCTGCCCAGGGCTGGGAGGGTAATGTGGGAGCCCTGGCTCCTTCCTCCTGGTGTTTTGCGGCAGGCCTGGGGCCACAGCAGGGCTGCCCACCTTGGGTAAGGGGTACTGCAGAGACCCTGAACCGTTCCCCAGCCCACACTTTCTGCACGTTGTCCTTGAAACTGAAGATGTTCTCAGTGGGCTCCAGTTGCAGCAAGGCTTCCCGCTGGCTGCTGCCTGGTGCCCAGGCTCCCTGGGAGCACAGCGGTTTGAGGGTACTTTAGTAAGTATGGATTAGGTTTTTAATTTACCACTATAGCGAGCAGCAGTGCCTCTGGTGCAGATCCCGTGCAGGAGGGCTTTCTGCAGCTTTGAAGGGCTTCCTTTGAGAGTGCTGCGCCCATGCCGAGTCCCACCTGCAGCCGCACAGCTCAGCGCAGCTTCCAGTTCTGCCTTACGTTGCCTTCTCCCTCATCTGGGTCTGCCCATAGCAGTTCCTGTTCAAGTCTGGTGCTCTGTTTCCGAGTCATCATTACTGTGTATGCATACCTTTCCTTTCCACCCGGCTCCCCAAACCCTTTCCAGGGTGGGGAGACCCTTTCCACGGGCCTCATCAACCCCAGTGTATTCTGTCCTCATGTCCCAGCTGCAAGGCAGAGCACGGATGTTACCTCCATGAGACAGGAGCAGCGAGGTACCTGCCTATGGTAGTCCAGGGCATCCTTGGCAAAGATGACTTGCTGTAGTCATCTTACAAGCTATATTGTCCTTCCCGTGCTCTGCCATGGCTTCTAACGAGCAGAGTTGACAGCTTGGTTTATTGCCCCTTCTCCTAATGCACGTATTCTTGCAGCTTCTTACTTTTCCATTTCGTCTCTCTTTTCTGCCTGCCTTGTCCTTGTTTTCCTCTGTATCGCCTTTTACTTCAGCTTCCTTCACGCGCAACCCTGATGCGAACCATGTCCCTGCTGACTGAGGGCTGCAAACACCTCAGCTTGTCCTGGCAGATGCACATCCCGGCCAAAGTTCCTGGGTGTGACGTTACTTTGTGCACGTACTTGGAAAGCTGCACCCCTTCCTGTTTGCTGATGTTCCATCAATGCAAACCCTTTTTATCTGTGTCCAGGCTATGTGCCTGATTTAATATTTTATAAGCCTTGAACAGTCTTACACTGATCTGGCTCTGCTCTCGGGAAAAGAAATTGAGTTCTTTTCTCATAGTTCATCCCTTTAAAGTAAGATAACATCTCTCAGTCATTTAGTGGTGTCTCTCTGGAGCTCAGCCTCCAAGGAGGGGAGTGCCTGGAATTGAGCACTGTACATAACTTGCATTCACAAATGACTGCTGTTCTTTGTTCCCTAAAAATCAGAAGTGTTGGAGAGATGGAAGAGATCTTTTAGACCTAGTGCTCTGGGCTACAGCAGGATGGGTCTCTCGAGAGTATTTTGTAGTGCTTTCTCCAGTTAAATGTCCCAGACATGTGCTCCATCCCAGGCAAAGGCAGCTCTGGAGTTACAGATTGCAAGTGTTTTTCCACTGAAATTCATAATGAGTCTGAGTCTCTGATCTAAGTCTCTTCATTTTTTTTCAGAAATGAAAGGTGAGTGCTAGTGCATTTCTGAGGTATTTGATTCTCAAGCTTGATCTCAGCTGCCCTCCTAGTGATGTAAACCTGCAGTAACTCCCTGTGATTTATATCACAGTAGCGTCAGTTGGTGCCGCTGTGTTAAACGTGATACAGCAACCCCAGCCAGAGCCGTTGTACTTACAGCCATCCATCAGGTAAAGGAGAGTGTCCTCATTTTACCACCAAGGCACCAGGTGGTGGAGTGACTGGCCTGATGTTCACTTGTGGTGAAACTGGAGGATGAACCTGTGTCTCCTGCGTTACCCTTCTAGTGCCTTTGGCCCAAAGATTTCCTTCCCCCCTGTCTGGGGAGGGGTATCGCACTGGGGCAGAGCGCGTGGAAAGGAGAGGAGGGCTCCGGGACTGAACGCGAGGTCTGAAGCAGGGCCGCGATCAGCTGTGGGCAGCTTGCAGGAGCTGCTGTGGTGGTGGCTGCCTTCACCTCTGCAGCTCTCTCTTCTCAGGTAGCGGTTGCCACTGCAAGTCTCTGACTCCATCTGGCTCCCGACGCTGATCAGCATGCTTGTACCGGAGCTGCCCTGTCTGCTCTGGTTAAAGGAATTTGCTTTTTGCTTACAGTTTGCTTCTCTCCCTGTTAACAGAGCTCGCAACGAGGGCTGCAGAGTGAAATCAAGGCAGATAGCAGCTTATTACTCTTTAACTTTCCGATTGCTAACCAAACAGCTCATGCTGTCAATAAAGCAGCCATCACAACCTACTAATAGCCTTTCCCAAGAGGAGAGAGATGAGAGGCATGGGATGATAGCTTCTGGAAGGACTAATAATGGAGGAAAAGAGGACTTGACACTCCCCTAATGAAGCTGAAGCAGATGTTTCCCTTTCTCTGTCTTCTATTTCTTCCCAATAATTCACTCGGCAAAAGGAAAACAATGTTCCCTCTCCTTATTTGACTGAGCCCCTGGTGTCTGAGCTTGATCTGTCTGCCCACCCAGTCCCTCTTCGCGAAACTGCCAGGTGTGCAGCAGAGCTGCCTCGGAGGGAGCCCTCGGGCTGTTCCCCCGTGCGGCTTCCCTGCTCCCCCTTCCTCCAATTCCCTGGGCAACGGCGTCCCGCTCCCGCCTCCTGCTCCGCTGTATTAACGACTAGCGCAGCATTACTGGGACTCGCGGTTACGGTCCCGTCGGAGCTTGCCCACCGTATGGCCACCTGTTACCTCTCCGCTGATCAAAAGAGCCCAAAGCTTCTGGCTGCTGCATCTGTTCTTCTCTCTCCCGAGCCTTGCCAGCGCAGGGTCATCTTGTTTTCTCTTCATCTCTTCTAATTACCTGACGACACATCGGTACGGCAGGCAGAGGTGAACTTGCAGCACTTCATCCATCTAGCACACAGCAAAGGTCTGGGGGTCTCTAGCACGGGCTCTGTAACTCCCTGCCTGCCTGCAAAGCATCCTCCGTATTTACCCAGGCAGCAAGCCCGAAATGAAGTGTGGGCCTGGCTACAATTAGTGCCCAAGCTAATTAGGTTGAACTCATCCGGAATGGTTTCCTGTGCTGTAATCACAGCCCCCATTGCCTTTCTCCGAGTGGCTCAGCAAGACTTTTCCTGATCCACTCCTTCCCGTGGCTTCTTGTGGCTGTGATAATTATTTTCCTCTGCTATTGCACAAATCCCACCCTCCTCTCATCACTCTGGTGATGCTTCTGCAGTTTTATTGGGATATTTCCCTTTCTGCCTGCTGTGCATTTCACACCAAAGATTTACTTGTTTTTGTTTCTTTTTCCTCTTTAATCATGTTTTCTTTTCCCTCCTCCCCACTTAGGTTCCTCACTTCAAAGTGGCACCAGAGGAGTTCCTGAAGCTGCAGCTCCAGCGGTTCACCACCCTCAACCTCCACCCCAGCAACACTGATATCAGTGTGGCTGTGGCAGGAATCCTGAATTTCTTTAACTGCACCACTGCCTGCCTCATCTGTGCCAAAGCTGAATGTAAGTCGTTGCCAGGCTGGGTTCGGCTGCCCCTCTGCTCCCAGTGCCTTCTGTTCTATCTCCTGCTGCGTGTTCGGTGCCGGTTGGAGAAGGTCCCACAGGCAGCGTGTGAGAGCTGCCTCGCTGTTGCATCCCAGGGTGTTCGTCTCGCTTGGTTTGCGGTGGCAAGGTCTCTTCTGTTGGCAGCAGGCGAGCACTCGGGCAGAGCAGCCCCAAACAGTGGAGACCTGCAGGGCAGGTTTTCCACCCTGTTACCCGGTGGAGGTGTTTGCGTGTTTGTGAGAGGAGGAAAGGGGATGGGGAGAGACTTGCCTGCCTTCTGTTTGACAATCTGAAGAGTGTTTTGCTTGCACAGATGGGTGTTTGAAATGAGAAAAAGGCTTAGGCTTGTTTCTGGAGATTATTTTAGGCAAGTAAAGCTTTTTGAAATATGTCTTTCCCAAACCCACGTGCAGTTTTGTGGCCTAAAAGCAGGACTTGATTAATAGTCAATACACTGCACACCCTCTTGGGCTCTGCAGCCATACATCTGCTGGTAATTGTGCATCTGGATGCTGGAGCATTCACCTCAGCAAGACCATATTCATCTCTGCATAACTCTTCTAACGGGGCAGGAGCAGGCTCTGTATCGTAGTGGTTAGAGGGAGTGAAGTGTGTCCTGTGCTTTTTAAGGTCAGTGTGTAGGTAGGTAGCTGGTGTGTAGTAGCCACACCCATTCAGCTTTTATTATCCTGTAGCCAGATTCATTAGTACTCGAGTTTCCCATACAAACAAGCCGAGAAGAGGGGCTTTGAAAAGGTGCCTGGGTTCAGTGATGGCTTGGGAGACGCTGGCAGGAGCTTAGCAGTCTCTGTGGGGCCAGGTACAAAGCAAAGGCAGCATCCTTTCCAGCTAGCTCTGGGCAAACTTTGCACGACCAGCTGTGCAAGTAACACAGCGTTGTGGCAGACTCCTGCACAGGGACAGAAGGAACAAGAGCGTCTTTGCCTTTTTTTTTTTTTTGCTTTATGTACCCTGAGGAGACCATATCCTCAGATCATGTAAGTCAGTAAATTGCCTTCAGTAGGCATGCTCAGATTTACCCCAGCAGAGGACCTGACCCAAAATGATGCAATTAAAATCATCCAAATGGTCTCCTACGTTACTTCTAGTGATGGAATTTTTCATTGTCTAACCTTAAGCAAAAAGGAGGGGGAGGCAGGGGAAGATAATTAGGTTTTCTCACCTGCTGTGCGGCTTGCTCACAGCTCTGTCCTTGCACTGCTGCCAGGCACGGAGCTCACAAACACATCAGCGTGCCGCCGTACACCCCTGCCCTGCTTGCCAGTTACGTGCCAAAACATGCAGGTGCCTCCCATTGAATGCAGCCTGGTATTAATACGATTCTTCATGCAACTGGATCAAAACCTCGAGAACTAAATCGCTTGCATTAAAATAACGCTCTTTTAATTGAATCAGCCCAGTTTATTTTACTCTGGTATTCCTGGATAACTCAGTATTTGGGATGTGCTGCGCACCTTGAGTCCTTCCCAGACCCAGGGAAGCAGTGCGACGGGTGCCTTTCATGCATCCTGCTCTTTGTGCTCAGTAAGGACCTTACCTGAGTTAGGACTGAAGCACAACATGCTCTGACGATAACAGAGTGCAGAAAAGGCATAATCCAGCTTCATATAGGAGTACAAGCCCTCGTTTTCCCTTAAGACAAGCACCGCTCCTAAGCACAGTTCTTAAACAACTAACTCGAGGCACTTTGGGCTTTTGGAAGGTTCCCTGGAGGCAAATAAGGGGAGCATATGAGCTGTCTGCTCATCAGTGAGGAAATGCTGTTTTGAGGGATGTTATTATTTGGATCCCAAGAGGGAAAGTCATAGCTGGTTTTGTTTAAGTACTAGGCTGTGTGATGGGACTCCTGGGTCCTATCCCGTCACGCTCATGCTGTCACTGTAAGGAGTCACATCCTTCCTCTGTGGACTGACTGTAATTTCCTCTGGTGGAACCAGAAAATTACCCTCAAAATCAATGAACTTAGGCCAGCCTGAGTGTAATGCAATGGTGACTCAGTTTCTCTCCAGCATGGAATAATTAGCTAGTTTGTGAATTGCTCTAAAGGCCTAATGTGGAAGGACTTTGTGTGATTCCGCAGAAACCTTCACCTGAAAAGGCAACCACAGGCAAGTCCTGGGGTGGATAGACTTCACAGGAGCTACTCTGTAAGCTCCGATTGTCAGAAGGGAGGCAATAACACTCGGTGCTTAGGAAGGGAGACCAGGGCACGGAGGTCAAAAAGCTTGTGTGTGCCCTAGGGCCCCAGGGAGATGTTTGAAGCGGTGCTGTTAGGTGTAAGAGCAAGGCTGGACCATGGGAATCACCGTTTCCCTTCCCAGCCGTCAAGGTCAGGGATTGCACCAGCACAAACCCTGCGCAACCATAAACAGAACTGCTGGTCCCCTGGGCCAGCCAGCTGGCCAAGCCAGCAAAAGCCCATCTCCTTCTCTGCAGTAGCCTCATGGGCAAGAGCAAAAAGCAGGGATGTGGGAGTCCATGAAAGCCCTCGAGTCCCGCCTTTCCTGCGTCCCAGGGGTGCTCCCTGGCAGCAGGCTGTAAGGCGTGCCAGGTGCTCTGGAGAGGACGGGGTACCCGCGGAGAGCTTGGGGAGCTTGGGCGTGGGCTGCTCCTGTCTGCTCCAGGTGTTCGCATAAGAAAAGGAAAAATAAAATAAGCAAGGTCAGGGTTTTCCACTGGCCATCTCGAACCACTGACGCGCCTCTCTGCGTACCTATGGTCCCCATAGGACTGTTCAAACAGCGCGTGCCTGACGCAGCCTCTCTGTGCGCAGCGGTCCTCACTTCAGTACTTCAAAGTTGCCAGGAGGGGTCTGCAAGCCCTTGCTCGTGTTCGGCCTGCAGAGCAGCCTTCTAAAGTGCCAGTGTGTCAGCAGCAGCATCTCACATCCTCTTGTCATTAAACAAAGGGGAATTTCTTCAGATAATAGAGACTTTCCTCCACACTGCAAGAAGAGCTGCAAGCAGGAGGCCCAATGGGGCTACAGGTAGGATCTATCGTGCTGGAGATTATAATTTCCTCAAGCCAGAGGAGAGATCAAAACTCTTCCTTTTTTTCCTTGATCCCACTCCCTCTTCTCTGTGCCTGATGTGCTTTAGAAACTTCGCAGCTGGGCTCTGCCCTCCTCACCGCAGAGGCCAGGGTGGCTCTCCTGCCTGGGCTCGTGCCCCGGTGAGCCAGGGGCTGGAGGAGAGGCAGCAACAGAGGTGCAGATATCGTCAGCAGAGAGAAAAATGAAGAGGAAGCTGAGGGTCTGCTATGAATTACAAACTCCTAGCAGTTGGCAGAGGGATGCTTTCCAGTTTGCAAGATTAACTTACAGCTGAGCTATACAACCTTGGTCATTAAGGAGCAGGATCTAATTTTATTTCTGCAGGAAATTAAATAGAAAAGGTACATTTCCAAAGCGGACGGCTGAAAATTGCCCTCCACACACCCACCCCTTTCTGTGAATTTCTGTCCACTTGACAGCCATGTCGTGGTGTAACTCTGGGCTTCTCCCACCAGCAGGGTGGCACGCAGAAGAGCACAGCTCTCCATCTCCCTTCAGGTCTGTCCAAAGCCGAGCACCGTGGGGCTGCTGTCTCTGGCAGTGCCCCATACCGGCGGCAGCGCAAGCACTCCCTGCTGCCAGCCCCTGCTTCACCGAGATGTTGCCTGGGAGCGCGCTCCAAGGGCAGAACCATTTTATATTGAGTAAAAGGCCTGGGGACTTCAGTCTGTGGGCTGTAGTGCCAGCACTGGTGGGTCCTGGGAGTCAGTGGCCAGGTGTGCTCAGCCCTCATCACCCACTAAACTGGGTGCAGGTTTGGCAGTGGGTGCTTGAAGAGCTGCCTCTAGTGCTGCCTCCCCTCCTCCTAAACATCCACCTCTTACAGAGGACAGAGTTAAATGACATGAAATTTAAATCATTGTGGGAAAAAAGGTAAGTTCCCATGCCTTTTTAATGCAAGACCTTTATAAAGTTAGTAAAGTGCTCTTAACATTTTTCTCAGTTTTTAGCAGCAGATTTTGCTGAGGTGAGCTGTCAGTAAGCTCGGTATTCTCAGGACTGTTACTTGCAGTGACTTGTCTGGTCCCTTGAAGGTGCAGAATAAAGTGAAAATAAACCTCGGCAAGGATCAAATGGGGCGCTTGAGTAAAATTTACTGTTCACTTGAGCTAGCATACAGAAAAAGTATTCGGATGAGGTTTAGTCTATGTGTCCTGTACACAGAGTGAATTCACTGGCTAGTGAGAAAGAAAAAGAAGCCGGTGTGATCCAGAGGAGTCCTGGCCGTGGCTGTTTCTGTAGTCCCTTGCAGAGTTCCTACCTGTACTCAAAGAAAAGGTAAGAGGCGAATGCATTGTAAAGAGCAGAGTGCAAACTTGGCTTGCTGAAAAACTCTCACTGTGAATGAGAGGCTCCTCATCTTGGATGTATCCCTTTTAATGCACTGCTTTGTTACCTCTGTGAAGTGCTGGGAGTCCTTGAAAGCAGCGCTCTCTAACGCTAATCGCATCGCATTGTATCGCTTCCCTGGCCCCTAACCTTCTGGTGGATGAGTAGTTTCATGCAGTCAAAAGTACAGTTAGGTTAAGAGTAGGGCTTTGACTTGAGGATGGGTTTTACCCCTCTGCCAGCTGGGATGTGATTCTCCTGATAGTTCTGTTCTTTTCCGTTTCTTCAGTTCAGCTTTCCCCCTTCTTTTTGGATTGTCTTTCTGTAGGGATGAGATGTGCGGCCATGCAAGCTGTCTGTGTCTTGCTAATGATTACATCTGGTGGTCTCTCTGGTCAATCAAACTTGACAGGAGGTTATTTTCTGGTGAAACTCAGCAGCTGGATAGAAGAGACAGACTCTATCAAATATGCTTTCTTGACTAAGAAAAGCTGCAGCAGGAGCTTTGATGTCTTATTAGACATCAAGGAAGCTGTGTTGGAAGGAGCCCTTGCAATGACCTAGCTGCAGGAAGACACTTCAGTCACAAGTGCCAAAGGCAATAGGGCACAAGTCCAGGGAAGTCAGGACTCGTCCGTGTGGGTGCTCGCTAATTATTACTACTTTTCTTCAGCTCCCATCTGAAGGGAGAGCCTGGTCCTGCAGACTGCGTGGGGACTGCCAGGGTAGCCAGAGCCCTGGCTTTTCCCCGTGGCTGATCGCGTCCCGACACTGCCCGAGGAGGAGGAGGGCTGTGCTGTGCTGGGGCACTTGGAGGGCTCAGTGGGGGCACGGGGGAGGCAGAAATGCACATTGCAGGGCAGAAAGAAGGAGGAGGGCTTTGACGTGGAGGTGGGAGGTGGGTCTCCAGAGACGTTGCCCAGTGATGGAGCCGCTGGACTGTGAACATTGTCCTACTTTATTCTCTAATTTCTCCATAAAGTGTCAAATATGCTTGTTGGCACTTTTGTTTTATTATTGGCTTCTGTGTTGCTTTAGGAATCTCCAGTCCACAAGTAATTCTGCACTGTGCTAGGACCATACTCCCGATTTTTTTCTTTTTTTTTTTTTATGTAGATCCAGTGTTGTACTTTTGCAATGATCTCTGCTTTGCCTGACTCTCAGGAGAGATTTCCATCCCCAGGGACGTATGCCCTTGGAAGAAAGTGGCTCCCCATCAGAGTGCTCCAAGATCTGCAAAGTGTATCAAGTTGTGCCTTGCAGGGCACTTAGTCTGGGAACTAGTGATGCAAAGGCTTAGGAGGAGGAATCATCCTCCAGCAACCAGCAATAACCCGAACAACCCTGCATGCAGGAAGATAATGTAGAACTTGTCTGGACTCTGGGGTCCTGAGCAAATTTGTATCGGCGATCTTATCTCTTCCCAAGAGGCCTTTGGGGCCACTTTTTGTCTAGAGAACAAATGATGGAGCTCTAGAGGAGCTCCATCATTTCCCATTTCCTGCTGGCCCAAGCCTGTGCTGCAGCCCCAAATCCTTTCCTCTGCAGTGCATAGACACAGAACTGCAGGACTGCTTCCTACCGGGGACGGCTATGGGCCATGGGAGAAGAGCTTTTTGAACCAAGCATAACATTTAAAGATGTCTGTTTGTTTAATTTTTTTTCCTTCCTTTTATTTGAAGGCCTTTTAAACCTAGAGAAGTTGCTTCGGCAGTTCCTCATTTCCAAGGACACTCTCTCAGTTCGGATGCTAGATGACAGCCGGGACCCTACCCCTCTCCTAAAAGAGATCCGAGATGACAAAACGGCTACCATCATTGTACATGCCAACGCTTCCATGTCTCACACCATTTTGCAGAAGGTGAGTGTCTGTTAAGTGTCACAGTTGTAAATGTGGCTGCTTCCACTGAACGAGGTACTATGTGCAGTACATGAGCGTTCATGTGCAGGTGTTGTATGATAATGGAGTGTAAAAGTCCCTGCAGCATCACGGGAGGGGGTCTCTGCTGAGAGGGGAATTGCCACTGATGGAGTTTCTGGGGAAAATAATTTGCTCTGTCTTTCCAGGACTGTATCTGTTGAAGCAGTGGTTTAATTGCTGTGAGCTGATGTGTTTGCTTTCTAGAAGCGATGCATGTTTGTGGCTCCTGTTGCCATCAAACAGCCGTGGAGGGCTGCTTAGTGCTCTAAAATTAGTCAATCAGTGCAATAGTTTTTTTCTTTTTTCTCTAAGTACATTTCTAACTTTTTGCTTCCTTTTTTATTGTGTTATTAACCGAGATTTTATTTTAATCATGTTTATTTTTAAATGGTCTCTTGCTGCAGTTTTTAGCATTTGTTTTGATAGTCTACTTCAAAATTGAGCAGTGGCACCAGATGGAGTCTAAAGTTGTGTAGAGTTTCCCACTTCCTGGAAAGAACAAGAAGTACTTGCCTGAATGGAGGCAGGATCCGAGCAATGGGGTCTCTCCTTGGCTGTTGGTGCAGGCATTACACACTGTGTCCTGGCTGCGGTATCAGGGAGTCAGTCATTCAAAGGCCTTGGCTGTATCAGATTTATCCCTGATAACAGCCAGCAGAAACCATTAGAGCCGTTTTTATTCTCCCCTCACACATACATACACACACAATTTTTTTTCCACTGCTTGCAATTTTGCATTTTAAATAGGCAGGTTTGGGGTTTTTTGGGGTCTCTATGCAGGATTTTCTTTTTTTGGTGTGGGTTTTGTTTGGGTGTTGGTTTTTTTCCCTTTCTGCTGGTCCCTGTTGCGTACTGCCTGGCTGCTGAGGACTGTCCCCCTCCTCTGTTGCTATAGTGACTTCCCACAGGCACACAGCCGCGCTCCTCGGGCACCTGCAGTCTCCCTTCCCGGCTCGAGCATCCTTCTGCCACGACTGATAAAGATGTCAGAGATTGCCGCGATTTTTCAGCAGTTCAGTAAAACCTAATGTAGTCTTCCTGGCTAGAGGATTGTAGGAATGGAAGGTAATAAATAACGAGCTTTTGATCTGGCAACTCCTTGCACCTTGGGAGGGTGGAAAGTATTTTCTTTATAGAGATGTAACCAGAGTAGGGAGAGAGGTTGTGGTGAGCAAGCAGGTACATCCTTGTCCCCTGCCCACAGGTCACCAAAAGCAAGAAAAATACACTATTGGTTCGAAAGCACCCTGTGTCAGACCTGTCTCGGGAGATGAGTCCTGGCCTCGGACAATGAGAGAAATTGCAATTTCTCATCTCTTACCCTCCACATATGGTCTGGAGACACATGGTTGCTTCCTCGATTACCAGCCTGTCCCGGCCGCCCACCTGCCAGCGGGCACGTTAAATGGATGGGAGCGATGCTCGCAGGAAGCGCTTTGTTGCTCGCTTTGATTTTCTGTCCTTGAAATCAAATGCACTGACTTCAAAGTGGGTCAGAGGGGGAGCTGACATTATCGCTGTCCCCAGGAAGGGAGAAGGGAGGGAAATGGGTGCCAGGTTTTATTGTGTAGGGTCTTAAAAGTGAGCCAGCTGTCTGGAAAGCTGGCTGAAAGGCAGGTCGGCAGCCTCCTCTGGAGTCCTGGTGCTCTTTTAGTCAAATGACTTTGCTGTGTCGATTTTGCCACCTCTGCAAAGGGACAGGGTGACAATGTGCGACCTAGCCAGACCTAGGCCACCATCGGTCCTCTGTGGGCATCCAAAGCTTTCCCCGCTGCCCGTGTCCGCTCCTGCCGCAATGGTGGTAGCCTTGGTTTTGTGCAGAAACAGGCAGAGAAGAGGCAGGAATAGGGAGAGGTGCAACCTAAGCCACCTCTTCTCTGGGTCTTTCCTTCACTGGCTTTCTGTTGTCACCATCCTCCAGCTTCTGGGGGAGACAGAAAGGGACTACAACCAAGTAAGGAGGTGCTGCCTTTGGTCCTTCCCTCCCTGCCTCCAGTTCCCCTGTGTGGTCTGCGGTGATGGGAAAACCTCTTTGCCAAGGTCCGGAAGCATGATTTGAGACCAGCTGTGCTTGGCAGTGAAACATAGGCTTTCAGGAGGATCTGCAGATTAATCCTCCACTTTTCTGAGCATCTGTTCCCACAATCAACTCCTTGTTTATTGAGAATTTAGAATTTTGGAAAGGGACTTCAATGATCTGTTCTGTGATATCTAGAACAGATCATCACATGGAAAAATCTGTGCCATCCTCTCTGCACCTCCATACACTTTTACCCTTCTTTTTCTGTTTATTTCTGTGGTCATTGCAATCCTGTCTCAATTCTGGAGAACAGGCTGAGTTACTAGGTTTCATTCATGCTAATTAATTTGCGGGACTGGAGCCCAAATCTGACTGATACATGTGGGAAAACCACCACTGGGATGACTGTCCTTTTTCTGTAACTCCAGAAGAGCTTTTTCTGCCTTGCACTCTGCATCACAGTGTTTGTGGTGAAAGGAGACAAGCCCTGAGCACTCTCTCAACTGCTGCTTTCCCTCGTTATGTTCAAAAAGACGTTGGTAGTTGAACAGGAGAAAAGCAGCATTGACAAAGCAGCAAACCTTAGCCAACCTTGCTTTCCTCCAAAGAGTACACCCAAGGAACTCCTCATCCCAAGGGGCTCTGGAGACCTTGGGCTGGGGCTGCAGGACCCCACCTCGCCTTGCCAAGGTCTGTACGGGCCATTGCTGCTGACGGTGCAAAAGCTTTTGCTTCCGATGGGCATCTTCCTTCCAGGTTGTCCTTGGCTGGATGCACCCGCAGGATGGGGCCACGTGCAGAAATCCCCGAATGTCATCTTGCATTGTGCCGCAGAGGGAGCAGGGGTGGTCACAGGGGTCCGGAGGTGCGGATCGTGCAGCGTTGGGCCGTTTCTCTCTGCCAGGCAGCCCCTGTGCAGGTGCTTTGTCAGCGCTGTCGCGGAGAGGAGACCTCAGAGGTAGGCTCCGTCCTGATGAAAAATTGGTTCCCCAGACTTTAATTTCATAGGTCAAATTGTCTTGCCATGTCCCACCCTTCCCAGCCTGCAGGCAGACAGCACCGCTTGCACGGCGCGATAAGGATGAAAAAGCGAATGTGGCCCAGTCTCTGCCTTGCCGGAGTGGAGATTGAAGATTGTCAGGCTCTGGTCTAATCTCCTTTCCTTTCCTTCACAGGCAGCTGAACTGGGAATGGCGTCTGCCTATTACACGTATATCTTCACTAATCTGGTAAGGTGTTTTTCTTGGCTTTTCTCCCGTGTGCGTGTAGAGTCATGTTAATGGGAGCCGATCTCCCCGGCCCCTGGGAGCGTTGGGAAGAGCCACGTGCTTGCGGAGCTGGGGATTCGCGGTGGCGGGGGAGGGAGGCAAGGAGGGGTGTCCCCGGCATCAGTCAGGGAAAACCTTGCCCTGGCCTTGGGCGGTGAAAGCTGACGGCTGCCCGGAGGCACCGACTGATCCCGTGCAGCTGCCTAAGGCAGCATTTGTAGACACGGTGGCCAGAGCCGGTGTGGTGCGACGCGATGTGCGAGTCCTTGGGGAGCACCAGCAGGCGGGTGGTTCTGGCCAAGGGCTCCCGAGGGTTACGCTGGAGGCGTCAGCCCCGAGCCCGTTCCCTGCACCGGGAGAAGGGCGAGCTGTGCCGGGGCGGGCGTGCGGAGGGCACCGTGGCCCCGTGCTCTTCTGCTGCACCTCTGAGAGCGGCTGTGTGAGACAAAGGACGGATGATACCGTAATCGCTGAGAGGCAGAGCGGGGTATATCTTCAGCATGGCCCCTGGTGATTTGGCTTTATAGCTACTAATAACATTAATGTGGGGATCGTGTGGTTAAATCCCCGAGTACCGTGCTAAACAAGGAGTAATGGGCTTAGGCAGCAGCAGGGGGAAACCCAAAATAAACATCAGAGATACTTCTCTTGCTGCAGCAGCTACAAGGCTCTTGAACAGACTGGCAAGTAGCATGTGGGAAATACTACCACCGGGGAGACCAGATACCTACCTATGAAGGCTGGTGTGGGGATGATGGAAACCTGAGTGCAGCAGGATGGGCTGGATGATTAAGTGGGGGTGCCTTCCAACCCCAAATGATACTCATATTCTCTAGTTTCTATTAATATTTATGCCAGGGTGTGCGTGTGCCAGGAAAGCAGAGAGCTGAATCATGCTTTCTGTTTGGGTGGGAGACAGACGGGAACGGATGGAGCCAAACGTGTAGGCAGGAGAGCTGGAGTGGAGAGGAGGAGGGGGAAGGAGGAAAACGGAGGGGTTGAAAGCCAAGAGAGCACTTGGGACAGAGAATGGAAAAGGGATGGGGAAAGGAGATGTCAGAAAAGAGAAAAGTGCAAACAATAGAAAAAGCCACAAGCTTCCTATGTGAACTGATGTCATTCTGATTCCTGCTTAGCGCTCGATTCATAGGTCCTAACCTTGCTCACTATCAGTCCAGCAAGAACACTGGAGCTTCACTGCTCCCGTTTATCCCCATGCAAATGATTGGCACTGGGCAGGAAAGCAAAAGGAAGGGAGGTTCCTGGAGGGGATCAGCCAGCCATGGCTGCTTGGGGAAGAGCTGCGCCTTCGGGAGGTGAAGGTCACTTGTTCTGAGGCGGTGGCTGCTGCTTTGTGATGTCTCACCCCCGGTGCGTGTAGAACACTACACTCTACCAGTGTTCTGCTGGTAGAGCTGGTAAGGGGTGGTGGCTGTCCCCGTCAGATCCTGCTCGCAACGCTAAACCACTCCAGTAATTTCCCAGTCCCAGCAAGTAGTTTTCTTGTTGCCCTCTGGTCCCAACAACGGTTCCTTCTTCCACTTGCCCTCCCCAGTCCCGGCAGTCACTGCACGCCGCACAGCTCGGGACTACGCACGTAGTAAGGGATTTCTATTTGCACATCCCCAGCACAGCGGAGTCCGTCTTCCTTGGATGGTGCTCGGACGGCAGAAATAACTATAAAAATTAAGCTCCTCACCCCTGCCGTGCTAGTTTTGAGCATGGGTGCGATTAAGCATTTGCTTGCCTTGTCAAGAGGTGAAATTTGTCTTTGAAACCCATTCATCTAGTGTAATGCAGTTATGGCAGCTGGGGCAGGTGAGAAAGAAATGAGTTTTGTTGCCGTTCACTCTCATAGGATATTAATCTATTTACCCAGGTTATTTTACCACTTTGTCCAAAAGACCAGCCCTCAGCAGAACTAACTGGATTTTTGGCAGGAGCTGTTAAAGAAAGGTGACATCGGGCAAAACTTGGGCAGATGGAAGAGATGTTTAAGGAAATTAGTAATATTTAAATGGGGATGAGAGATGGGAGTGAGCAATTTAGACTAATAAATCTGGAGGGATTATCAAGCTCCTAATGAACCCTCCGAGATTTTGCAATCACTGCCTAATAGAAAAGATAAAATCATAGTGAACTGCTGTCAAGGGGAGCAAGCAAAAAGATGGCTTTAAATGGAGGGACAACCCATCAGAAGGGGAACAGACAGTCTGTATAGCATTAAGCTACTTGGAGATGGAAAAATATTTCAGGCAAAAAAAGAAAAGGGGATAAAATGCTGAATTAAACACCTGCCTTGCGGCACTAGAGGGGAATTCTGTTTCCATCTTCTAGCATTAATTTTATTTAATAAGCACATCCCAGCCGACAGCTAGTTGTGTGTCGCAGCTCTTCTCTCTGCGGATGGAGGCAAGCTGCTGCAACTCCCCTGGCACTGGTCCATGGGGGGAGCGATTTGGGGGTGACAGCTCCTCCGTAGCCAGCCTGACGACTGCAGATAGCACCAGTGCTGCTCTCCCTGCCGTTCAGCGGCGAGGCAGAGCGGCGCATGAAAGCAGATGCCAGCCTTTGGCAGGAGATTGCGGGAGCAAATGAGGAGGAAGTCCTGGGCCCCCAGTGCATTTCCATCGGAGCCGAGGCCGGCAGCCTGGTGTAAAAATATCCACAGGCTAATTTACTGCATGCCAATTCATTATCAGCCTCCTTCAGCCAGCTCAAGGGACCCTTTTTGTCAGCAACAGAAGCTCAACAAATTTTCCAGGAGTCCTCATGAAACTCACGCAGGTCTGATGCATTTTTCTCCCCCGCATCCATCGTCTGCGAATGGGGCACTCGTGACAACTAAGCACCCTTCTGTCTTCTGTCTGCCCCAGGTTTCTTCCTGGCATCTCCACACAGTGACGAGCTCCCTTGCTCTGGGGCTTGCCCTTCTGGGAGGGCTGAAATTTCCCCGTGATTAAAGGCAAACGCTGACCCAGTGGCCAGCTGCTCCCTCACCTCGGTTTGTGTGGTGCCGAGACGAGTTCCGAGCTGCTCGTCGTCCCTTCCCCGCTCCCTGGCAGGGCACAGGGTGCTTGTGTATCCACACAGCTTATGACCCGTGTAAGAGGGCGACGGTGTACTCCATATTAATAATAACAGTAATAATAATAATGATAATAATGCCAGTGCATAGAGTGTTGCAAGCAGGCTGTTGTGCATTGAAAAAAATATTTCTCCTGGTGCTGGAAATCCTTGAAATCAGTAGCGCAGAGCAGGAGGGGTCTCAGATACCTCCAAAATCCCGTGCTACAATTAATTCTTTTAGCTTGTTAATGCTGTGTAGCTTGTTGTTGGTTTTGTTTTTTTTTTTCTCTCTCTTTTTCTTTCTTTTTTTTTTAAATATAACGTATGGACCTCAGGCTGGGTTTAAATTTCAAAACATTTATCAAGGAGATCAGATGGAAATAACTGAAACAATTAAAGTTATTACTGTAAGAGGGAAGATGTAAAGGAGTTCTACTAGTGCCGTGAGTCAGATGGACTATTCACTTGATGCAGTTTTGTTCCCTGACAAGATTGCGCGGAGGTGTTGTTGCTGATAAAACAGCTACCATATTCAATTTCCAGAGACGAGATAAATCAGTTTTGGTTTGTTTTTTTGTTTCCTGTTTTTTCTTCTTTGTTTAGTGATTTATAAAGAAGTTGGTCTTCATATAGGATAAGGTTTTCAAAGCTGAATTGTTGCTCTGGATGCCCTGTTGGAACTGGAGGGGAAATCAGTATCCAAATGACCCAGACGACATCACACGTTTCAGCAGTGACGGCCTTTGGAAGAAGGGAATGATGTAAAGTAAAGCAGAGGGAGAGTGGACAACAGCTTCGTATTTGACCAGGGCTGTGGAGCTTAGGTTTTTAGTCCTGCTTTGTGAAGTTACCTTCTCTTGGTGAAATGACCTTCTCTTTCTGTGTCTGGTTCTGCGGCGTGAGCTCCAGCATGGGCTGTGGTGGTTGGCCTTGCTGTACCAGGTCTGCTGGCCGCAAGCACCCTTGCTCTCGCTGGAGCAAGTGAAGAAGGCGAACTCTCTTCTTATGCTTTGACAAATTCTACCTTGCAGTCCAGCCAGCCTTCCTGATTCCCAGTAGCTGATGCAAACCTTTTTGTAGAGCCCTGATCATTCCCTGGATTTATGGTTCATATTTTCAGTGGCATGTGGTAGCAGGGCAAACAAATCAAGTTTTTGCAAGGATGCCAAAGCAATTTCTCCTCATTGTAGTTAGCATGAGGAAAGGAGGATTTAGACGAAGCGATAACTGTACTTTCCTGTGTTTTGCTGCCTGTGCTACCTTACCTGTCTGGGTCTTCTTTATGCATCGTTCAGAGTCCGTCCTGTGCTTGATTCGCAGTTGTTGAGTAAATCACTCTCTCGGATATGACCCAGGCCCTCTGATGTGAGAGCCAACCTCCCTCTTTTCCTCTGCCCTCCTGCTGTCTTGTCGCATTTGTCTTTCAGACTTTCTACCCCTTGTTTTCCAAGAGCTGTGCTTTTCAGGTCCCAACATTAGCACTTGACCTCTTTGCTCTTTGAGAATTTGTCACTCTTCAAACCTCAGGCTCCCTGCAGAGAAGCTGAAGTAAATTGCTTTCGCTAAGAATGTGGGCAATGTATTTTCCTAAGGTGCTCTCGTTTGAAGAACAGCCTCCAAAATATAATAGCTCTCCTTGCATGAGGAGGTAAAAGACCCATGCTTATTAGCATATGGCACACTGATGCTTTTGTGATGTGTCAGCTTTGTAAGAGCAACCAGATTATATATGAACAGTTCCCCTAAGTTGTCCCTGAATTTGTTGAGATCATAGTTCCTCTTTAACTACATGAATGGCCGAATAATAGTGCCTTCGGTAGATCTCCCACATCCACTTACCTGCTCAAAAGGCCACAATTTGTTGCTGTGATGACTTTTTTCTTCCAGAGAAATTGATTTTTACATGTGGCCCATTATAAACTTATTGACTCTGTCAATAGTTTATAAATAAACTGAGCCTTTGAAGAAAACCATAAAGCACTTAACATAATATTGCCCACTTGAGTAAATAAATAAACAAACGTGTTCCTAGAAGAGCGTAGGAATGATTAACTGACTCTGCAGCTCAGCCTTGAGGGCAACAGGATCCAGAGAAGCAAAGGCAGGTATTTTCTCCACTGATACATCTAACTGAGAAGGTCTGACAGTCTTGGGAGAGAAATTGGACACTGGTGCCAGATTGTGAGGAGCTGACCATTGCAGGGGCCAGATGTCCCAGTCACGTAATGAGCACGCAGCCATGCACGAGGCCGGTACCGTGCTCGTATTGCAGTCCCTGGCGTGCCTCTGTTACTGAGGAACATGGGAAGTACCACCGGTCCCCTGGGAAGGTCATTCACTTTAATGTGTTTTCTGTTCTTTGTTGATTTGCACGTTTTTCTTCTTTCTTGTACTCTTGCTGCTGTTAATGATCTCCATCAGTACAAGGGCACAGTAGGGCACCTCAGTGACACAGGAGCCAAAAGTCTTTTCAAGCTTCTTGTGAGCAATCCATGTTTTAGCCATTTTTTGGGGTGTCCCTGGAGGAAGAGTAGTCCTTCTGCTCCCCTCTCTGTCAGTGAGTCTTGCTTTGGACTCGACATGTTCGTGCCTGAACTGTGAAAACCTGGAGTGACTGCAGAGCAGTTGCACCAGATCTGTTCAGTGTAAATAGGACTGGGATGGCACCTTCTGCCCCTTTGGACTAAGCGTACTAGTCCTGCCACACATGGCCTGGGAGAGACTCCATGGAGAGAGGCTTTTTTTTTTTTCCAAAGAAGCAAGAGCTGAGATATTTATCTCCTCTGGTTAACCCTAAAATGGTAAATAATGATGCCCACTGGCATCCAGTGGTGTCAGCAGCGAAGTCACTAGAGCTGTGCTGACTTTGCACTGGCTGCATGTTTGGCTCTTGCATAAAAGCTGCCAGGCAATCTCAATATGGGAATTGAAAGTCTGTGTTCGGAGGGTGATAGTTTTTCTAAGCACCAGGTTTCTTGAAATGCAAGTTTTGCCAGAATGAGGGCTTAATAGAGAAATGGAAGCCTTGGCCCACTACTCTGCTTCCCATCCCACATAAAAATAGAGAAGGAACAGTACAGTGTGTTCTGGACCCACGACGAGCCTGTGCCTGGTGTAAATGAGCCTTTGCCGCTACCAGAGGGCCGGATCCTTGGCTGGGACGGAGGGGAATGAGGTCAGTGCAGCCTGCTGAGCTTATGGCACCAGGAGTTTCTCCTGCGGAGCACTGAGCAATGACAGCATCGGGGGGTGTTTTGGAGGCTGCTAATCAGCAGATCCAAAAATCCAATTAAGTCCTTGCAGTAATTAAGAGACGAAGATAACCACGTGTGTGTGCGAGAGCAAGAGCGAGGAGGTAGGGAGGGGGACATCTTGGTGTCAGTGTAGGTTGAATTGAGCAAATCCTGTGCCTTCCAGGGTCTTAGGATGGGATGAGGTCGAGCAGGGTGTGGGAAGGTCTTGGAGTCACTAAAAATGAAACGAGCCCATCTTTATACTTGACTCCAGTGTGCAGGTAGTGGTCACTGTCTCCCTGCTTCCCGGGTGATCTAGGCTATTAAAAATGTGATAAGAATTGAGTCAGGGAGTGAGGTTCTGTGCACACAAATGGGATGCAGAATAGTATCACCAGCTAAATCGATAAAGCTGGAAGAAGCTCAATAGCTGATGCAGAGCGTTGAATAGCAAACTGGCCGTCTCGCTGCTGTGGAGTGAGCAATTACCAGGAGCCGCTCGCTGAAGTGAGACCTCAGCGTGGCAGTTCAGGGGAGTCTTGAGGGTTTCCAGCTCCACGCTTTAAAAACCATTTTGCTTATCAGGAAGCCTGTTACGACACTAATAATCCCCTGCTTGACTGGCTCTTTCCATGCAGAAGTCTCCAGCCCCTTCCCAGACTTGGGAAGCAGGGGGAAATCAGTGGCAGTGGGGCCAGTAGCGAGGGAAGACCTGAACATCATTTGTGGGGTCTACTTTAGTCTGGGTTTGGATCACTTAGGTGCAGTTTTGGGAGGATACTTCATTAGTTACATGCTTAAATACGAACACTGGCTTTGATGCTTTGCATCATAAGGCGCGTTGGTAATCCGTGTCTCTCTTGGGCTGAATCATGTCAGGTTTTTAATTGCTTGCCTTTTCTTGCTCTGCACCTTAGCTTCCTCCTTTGTGTTGTGGGCACAAAAATCTCCTGGCAGGAGTCCCCCCAGGGCAAGGCAGCAGTGATTTAGTGCATGGCCACGGCACTGTGCTGACAGTGTGAGGAGCGGTGTGTCGTGGCCATCGTGTTACAGAGCCAAACAGGCAGGGCAGGAGGGGGTTCCATCAGAAACCCACCGGCATGTTGCAGGAACCCTGTCGCCGGTGCGGGCTGAGGTGGGAGAGGGCTTGCGGGTGCAAGCGATCCGAAGGTCTGAGTTGGGAGGTTTGCACTGAGTAATATGCCTGCACCTAATGGGTGTATGTTCCTAATGGAACAGAGACTATAGCCCATAAATCTCCCAATTGTAGCTCACAGCTAGCGATGCCAGAAAACCCAAGCTCATGGCTTGAAAATAATGAATTACAGAGCTTGGCTGTGTGGCTTTTATTAGCCAGGTTCTCCCAATGATCTAAATGTTTGGGTCACTCCATAGGTTTTGTCTGCTACTGTAAAGTGAGAATGCAGGTCGAGTGCCGCATGAAGCACAGAAGCCCAAGAGTGACTTCATCCTCTAATAACTCCTCCAGTGCTGTCTCCCAGGGAACCCCTTTGTATTCAATTAGCTAATGTGTGCCTAGCACTTTGAAAATATAGAGAGCCATAGAATTGCTAAGTGTTGTTATTTAACAGCAGATATTTAGTGGTTGTAGCCCTGTAGTAGAAGTCAGAAAATCTACACCATAATTGCCTGGTGCTGCTGCAGGACTTGCTGCGATTTGAACAAAGCCTGGGGATTTTTCTTCTGTAAAAGTTCATTAATTTTGGCTGCAGACCTTCAGGGCTTACTTTTTCTGAGATCTCATGAAACAGGATATTGACTTTTGGTGGGTACTTTAAAAAACAGACCAAAAGAGGAGGGGGAATTCAGGCCGCCAGGATTGGTGTACCTGAAATCAGCCTTGGCATGATTTTGATGGTCTTCTCTGTGCCTCAGGTTGCACTGGTGGGCATAAAGGAGCTGGACTGAGGTGGAGAGCAAAGTGCTGGTCAACTGTTGCAATTGTTCCAGTGTAAGGAGGGGAAAAAATCAGTGGCAGTGGAATAGGAAGTAATTGGGGACATGCTGTTTACACCCATCTCTCTGATTTGCACCTTCTTGTGTTCACCAGGTGCCCTGATCTTGCTTGGAAGTATGTGGTTACAAAGCTGTATTTGCGCAGGCGGAGGAGGCTAGGACAAGGCGTACCAGGGCTTGGAGTCCCCCATTAAACAGAATCTGCTGGCAGGTGTGAGTTATTTTCCTAATGGCTCCTTGCTCTTATTGCGTTGGAAAGCTATCTCCTAGCCTGCAAAAGCACCAGCCAGCACTGCAGATAAGGAAGAGTAACTACGCGAGGAGAGGCGGCTGTGAAACTATTCTGTGTAAGCTCTTGCCCTGCCGGCTTTGTCTAGCAGTCAAGGCAAGGTCAGGGGTATACACCACAGTTGTGCTTCGGCTGTTTAATATTTTTCCTAGCTTAGGCAAAAGTCAGCTTCAGTACGTCTCAATGAGAAATCCTTGAATCTGACACCGAATCCTCATGCTCCCGCTACAGAGCCGTTCACGTGTCTGAGTCTCGCTTCTCAAATGCGAACAGTATTTCTCTACCTCAATCTGGTCTTTGAAAAGGGAAACGTGTTAACACCTGCATGTGCACACATGGTGAGAGGGGCCATCTGAGATCATCTCTGGGAGCGGGGTTTTCTACCCCGTTTCCTGCCTGTGCTCACCTCTTGCCAGGCAGCGTCAGAGGCTCAGCCGTCGTTTGCCATCGGGAGGGCAGGGCGGGGGGACAGGACCAGGGCTGATGGATGGGGCATCAAGCTCTGGGAATCAGCTGAGTGGTTCAGGCCTTGAATGGCAAACGAGTTTGTGTTTGCAAAACTTGGGTTTGGAAATGTCAAGCGTGGTGAATGACCATGTAGGAAAGGAAGAAACCAAACAGGGACAGAAGCTGAGCCGGCAGCTACTGGAGTATCCGGATGCTCTCACCTTCTTGCCCTCTGTAGCAAGCCTGACCTTACCAAATCTTTCTTACCCCTTTGCAAATGAAGTGTGTCCCCCAAGGGCGGTTTATCTCCATCTCTTTGCATAAGCAGCTCATGGCTCATTTGTTTGTTTGTGACCTGGGCCCACGGAATGCTCTTGTGCACGTCTGATGAAAAAACATTTAAAGGCAGAGGATTGGAGCTGGAGCGGAGGGAAGGGACAGGGAGCAGTGGAGAGAAAGGGTCGCGTACAGGCCACACAATCCCCGTGTGTTACAGAGCTGGATGTGTACGAGTGTGACAGCAACAGAAATGGGATTTTCTGCAGCTGGAGGCTTGCCTAGAAAAAGACAGATATGGAGAACATTGGCTGTAGGAAAAGACCGAAGCTTGCAATGACCAGCCACCACTAATGGGAGCTGGGGAAAAGCTGCTGTTAACATTTCAACCAGAGCAAATTGTTGACTCTGGGGGCAGCGTGCCCAGGTCTGCTTGCAACCGCTTTCTCAGGCGGTGAGCCGCGGCAGCCGCCGCCATCCTTGGCGGGCTGTGGGAATTTCCCCAGGGAAATTGGGCTGATGCGGGTGGGGATCCCTCCTGAAAGCGGCACGGGGAGCCGAGCCGGGGGCTGGGATTGACCCCGTCACTCAGCCAGCCCGAGCAGACTGTACCCGTGGGTTCAGCCTTGCGACTTGCTGCGTGACTGGGGCAGGTCGCACCTCTGCCTTGGTTTCCCCCATGTGAATTGAGACCAGCGGGGCTCGTTCCCTCGCCCAGGAGTTGCTGATTTAAGGAGTAGAGCGTAACCCCCCTGCCAGGGCCTGAGCAATTTTAAAACCTTAGAAATGTTTTCAGGGGAGAAAAGGCGTAATAAATAAAGGCACCAATTTCAGCTGCCTTGAGATTGGGGCGGTCTGGCCTGAGACTGAAGCCTTGGACTCTGTGGCTGTTTTGGTACATAACATCCCATTTTCCTTCTGCTATAACGAAGCCAAGAGGGCAGTCGGGCAGCTGCTCGCATTGTGCCCCGTACAGCTTGCCTCCCGGCTCTGGCTGGGGGAGGTAATATTTTGCAGGGGCTCAACATATCTCCCGCTGCTCTGCTTGCATCCAGGATCTCCTCGGGCCCAGGTCCTCATTAGCCATCTGCCCTCGTTGCGCGGGTTGACAGGATGCCGTGAGCAAATGGATAACCTGTCAGGAAGGCAGGAGGGTAATATCATTCAAATGAATCAATAGTTCACAGGCAATTTCATGTTACCTAACGTTAATGCGGTTGGGTCCAAAATGCACTTAATCCTGTGTCTGATCGCATTCTCGTGGGAGTTTGCCGTGCTGGAATAGTCTTGTAACTCCATGTTTCAGAGATTTACAGACGTTGTTCCTACGTGCACGCATACGCAGGAAAGATAAAAAATGACTTGACTTGCTGAAATCTCATAGCCCACGGAGCCAAAAGACATTCGTATTAGTGATGGAAGAGAATGGGTATCCAGCAGTTTCTGAAACTATTACTCCCACCTTCTTGCTCCATTTTAGCAATTAGCAAAAGAGTAATTAGTGAGGAAGGCACCATTATTTCCTGCTAATAGGACAAGGAGGGCTGGACTCTTCTCCAGGAAACTGCAGTTGTGTAACTGCTTCCATTGACATGAGTAGCAAAATAGAGCTCTCCATTTTTGCTTTTTTTTTGTTTTTTTTATACAGTTGTTTTTATACATCTTGCCACTTCGCTCTTCAGAAATGCAAGAGGATGAGCCCTGCACTAAAGCCCAGGGTCAGAGCACCGTCCCACCCTCCACAGGGTGTTAGAATGTCCCGTGAGTGGCATCACCCCCTGGTACCTGATGGCACCAAGGAGCAGGGCACAGCTGCCCTGTGGGGAGGAACGGATTCAATTTAACAATTTAAACTTGGTGTCACCGAGTTGGATATGGTGGTGGTAGAGCAGCTTTGCTCAGCGGCTGATGTTTGTCACCCAGGCTGGGGTCCAGTTCAGTGCACTCACAGAGGAAATTAAGAATAGTAAAGGGAGGACGTTAGTTACTCTCCAGACATGGGTCTCCACAGTCTGGTGGCCCTGGTGGCCTGGGGATCCCTCCTGCCCCGGGTTTGCACGCACAACCATTGCCCGTGTGCTCGCATTGTCTGGGGCTCTCAGCTGTGGCAATACTCGGACACAGCAGCGTTTTCGTGGGGAACACAGCAGGGATGCTTTTCTGGAAGCGCATTGAGCGTTGCTTGGGAGGTATAAATCTGCTAAGGAGCTCTGTGCTCTGGACCTGCCACAACAGAGCTGACCTTCTCTGGCCAGTTAGAGCAGGTTACTGGCTTCATCTGAACAATTCCATCCACCTCCCTGCCTCCGCTGTAACCTCCGTGTGACAGGGACCCTCCTGTCAGAAGGGCCGGTTTGTAACTTGCAAAGAAGAACACCACAGTGGTGCGTGGCTGGCAGGGACCGCAGCTCAGAAACGAGAAGTTCCCAGAACCCGCTTTGGAGGCGTTTTGGTCTTTTTGGGGAACTTGGCCAATAAAGTAGTGGTCTTGGCAGACATGTTCATTAAAAGCCTGAGACAGGCAGCCCGCTAAGTTGGGTCACGGTTAGCACCCAAGCTGTTCTCTACCAGCCGGCGGGTGGATTCCAGCCCCAGCTTGGAGGTGCTAGGTTCCACGTGCAGGTTCTTGTAGCTGTGTGGTCCCGTCTTCCCTTCAATGGTATGGAGTAGTTTTGAAGCTTTTGGTGCCTGTTTTCTTCCCTAATCCTGTTTTCTGTTTTGGGCCGTTTTAGGAGTTTTCCCTCCAGCGCCTGGACAGCCTGCTGGATGACCGAGTCAACATCCTGGGATTTTCCATTTTCAACCAGTCTCATGCTTTCTTCCAAGAGTTTGTCCAGAGCCTCAACCAGTCCTGGCAGGAGAACTGCGATCACGCTCCTTTTACTGGGCCCGCAGTAAGTGAAATTCACTGCCATTGTCCACAGCCTCCCAGAGTCAGAAGCTGTTAGAGTCCGTCAGGAAAACCTTGTGAAAAGAGCTGCAGGCTGGTCTGAGCAGACATTGGCAACGCAGCAGGAGTGAAGACCATGCAGAGGTAGAAACTCAATTGCATGGGTACATGGTATTGACTAATTATTTAATCCAAGTAACACCTGTGCTAAAGAGCTCAGGCACAGCAGCAGGCTACTGTTGCTGTGCTGCTGGACCTTGGACTGGCTTTCGTGGCTGTTGGTCTTGGGGAGGTGGCGGTCCAGGCATGGGAAGAATGAACCAGGCAGTGCACCTTAATTGAGTTAAGTAGGTAGAGGAGGACTTGGGGTGTCAAGCTGTGACTTACAGGGGGGCACCCTGATACGGAGAATACTAAGGCGATCCTGAAAGCCTGTGGTCACCCAAAGGGACCCTGGGGAACCACACGGGTGTAGAGCTTTAGAGGGCTTGTCTGCGTTTGAATGTTTCTACAGCTTTAAATTCAAGCCTAACCTTAATTTAAATTATATTTATATGTCAGTGCAGCAGATGATGCAGCCCTGGTTCAGCGTCTCCCTTGTGAAATTTGTCCCTGTGTATTTACCTCTAGGAAAATGACTTGAGGAAGAGGGAGGCTGGATGCAAATAGCATGGAAAGGGCTGGGCTTAGGCAGATGCCAGAGGGCTGTCTTACGTTGCTGCGCGCTCTAACATCTCCCTGATGAGTGTGCAGATCAGGACTGAAACCTTCCCTAGGGACTTTTCATAACTGGGAAGGTTTGCAAAGCCGATTTGCCAAATCGGGGATGCAGGGGGCTGTGTCTGATGCTGGGGGACGGGAGAGAGAAAATGCCATCAGTGGAACCCTTTGCATTGTTTCTAATGAACTCAGAGTCCCCTTGACAAGCTGAGGCAGCTGTGTACTGCTGAAAATCTCCTTATTATCGCTACAAAGTGATCTTAAGCAGGCAAAATGAGAGCTTTCTGCCCTTTTGTCCCCACATCCTGTTGATGCTTGACATGGAGCTCAGGCCATGGTTAGTACGTGCCTGGGACCATCCTGCTCTCGCCCTTCCCAGCCCTTCTGTGCAGGGGTGGCTGCAGTGAGCTTGCTGTCTGCCCTGCTAAATCTCTGTAGGTTTGCTACCAGGAAGATACCTGTTTGGATGGCAGTTGCAGGGACTGTTTGGAGGCATTAAAAATAAATTTCCTTCTAATGGTACAAGCAGAAGACAGTAGGAACAGGAGCGTAGCAGGTGTGAGGGGAAATAACTGATCTCATTGTGCCTTCTTACCCTGTTGCTGTCTTGAACAACCAGCAAAATCTCTAGGTGGAAGGATGCAAGAGTATGCCCCATTGCAGCACTTTTTTTTTTTTTTTTAAAGAGTGAACGATTTCAGAGCTGAATGGAGCTGTTTGGTTTGTGAGCCTGAGCCTAAATCACCCATCAGTGTCATATTAAGCCAGCTGGATGCTCCTTTCATTCATTCATAAAGCAGAGTCAGCCATACTGCAGGCTTCCTGCCAGGGCAGGGAGAACGTGTCTGGAGGGAGGGAGCTCGGCCACACTGTGTTGCCCTGATCTAAACGGTTCCAGCCCTGCTGTCACTGGGGGACCTGCCCGGGGGCTGCAGGGCTTCCGAAGCGCCCGCTGTGCGCTGCTCTTGGCTGTGCTGGGTAGGTCCCCTTGGGCTAGGTGGTGGTCAGCTGCTCAGGAGGGACTGTTATTCTTCTTGTACAAAAGCGGAATTGAGGCATGGAAGGGAAGTGACTTTGCCCGTTATATCAGAGTCGGGGAATCTACAGCACGATTGGAAAATGGGTTCAGTTCTCCTCAACCCTCATGTAGAGTCTTAACCAAAAGGTGATTTCTTGCTGATGATGTGAAGGTTCGCTCTGTGTTCGTAGCGAGGTCCCCATCACCGATATGCCATGTCCCAGGTGATAAGAAAAGGGCCTTGCCTTGGGTGGTGAAGGTACAGAGCAGAGGTGAAGTGAAATATTGCCAGGCAGGACATATGTTTCTTTCCCTGTGTCTGCAAGAGAAACCCAGTGCCATTTTGCCATGCTTTGTCTCTGCTGTTGGAAATCTGGCAGGTCTCATCTCCCGGAGAGCATTACTCTGTGCAGGAACTTCCCCTTTTAGTCCTGGGAAGCAGATATCTCGTGGGATAGCTCATACTAAAAAGAGAAAAGGAAGCTCAACAGCTGGAAGTGCCAGGAGGGAGGTTTCCTGTGAGCTGCAAAATTCCAGGGCTTTCTTGCTAGAGCTGAGAAAGTGTTTGAGGAAGGCGGAGGGAGCTGCTTCCTCTAATGCCATTCTCATTAATCACATTGCAAAGAAAGGAAATCAGAGAAAATCATTCAAATTACAGATGGCTAGATTAGGTAATTAGAATTTAGGCTAAAACAGATGTTTGTAATTAAGTGTTTATGTCATTGAATAAAATCCAGATTGTAAAGTCTATTTCACAGGATTTTAATGGATTTAATTCTCTGTGTTATGTTTGGGGGCAAAGATACAGATGCTAATGTTCTAGGAAGAAAAGAAAAAAAGAACACATGGCAAAACCCAGACCATCCAAACCTGTTTATGTTTCCCTGGAGATCAGCTTACCTTTAAACATGGCCTTTACGTGGGAGAATTCTGTAAATAAAAAGTGGGATCTTCCACTTAACCGTGCTTAACCTGCTGTTAATTACTAGAGGGGTAGATCTGGTGTTGGGAGGAAGGTGTGTTGCATCCAGCACGGAGCCGTAATGTACCCGGGTAGAGCTCAGGCACCATCCCTGCTCCCGAGGCACGGGGCATCCGATAGCGTTATCTTGAAGACACTGGTGGGAATGGTTCTGCCAGCTGATGCGCTGAAGGGCTGGGGATCTGTTTCTTGTCCCTTTGTAGTTGGTGAGTTGTTCCCAGGGCTTTGTGTCGCAGCTGTACCCTGCAACACCTCCTTAGTTCTCGGGTACAGCCTTTCCTCATGCAGCTGACCAGCGTGCCCAGGGGAACAGAGCTCCAAGTGCATCTGCCCAGCCCACCATCTGCTCCCTTTTCTGGAGCCTTGTTCTGATGAGGCATCCATCAAGTGGCAATTTTTATCAGCAGCTTTCGTTGTCAAGAATTAGGCTTTAGGGATAGAGGGAAATCCCCCGAGGTCCATGAACCTGCGAGTGGAGGACCACCGCTGAGCTTACCAAGTCTTTCACATGCAGCCTGTCACGGAGCCCTTACATCGCAGAGACAGTACAAAAACAACAGGGATCTGCACAAATCAGATGCACACAAGGAAGAGAATCAATTTGTTAACAGGCAAATTGGCTTTTTGTGACAGAGTGACAAAGCTGTGGTTTAAAATGAAAACATAAAAGTAGTCAGAGATTTTATAGGCGACATGAAGAAAGTTGAGGCGATGTACATGAGAGCAGTGACAGATCCCTCTTGAAGAATCTGCCTGGAGGAAGTTAAAAAGGTGCTGTCTCCAGCAAGCTCTCCACTACTCTCCTGAAGGTGATGGCCCCAAGGCATGAGAGACCATGTGGCTGCTCCACATCTGTTCCAGTGCGAAGTCAAGCAGCTTTACTTAACGCACCACTAACTTACGTGAGCCTGCAGGGAGGTGGAGTGGATCTGCTAAAATGACCCAGTCCTCATCTGAGCTTCCTGGGCTACAGGAGATAGCTGGAAGCAATGAGCTTATGTTAACCCCTTGGTTAACCTTGCAAGAAGACACTTGCCTACCTACAAAAGCCAGAGAGATGAAAGAACCCAGAAGAGCTGCTGCACTCCAACGCTATATAACTGTGAACGGTTTCCTCCACAGAGCCTGCATCCCAAATTCCCTTGCTGTGTTGAATACAATTTATTAGCGTTACCAAGTGAAGAGGGGCAGAGGGATACCGCATTGGGTAGGTGGTGTAGGGCAACAAATGCTGCGTTGGGCTGACATGAGACACAAATGGGAGAGCAGCAGTGCTGCTGGCAGGGTTGCAGGTGACGGTGGAGCAGGACGATCCCACACCAGGGACCATGGGAAGATGTGGAGTGATGTAGAGGATTTTGATACCAGAGGAGCAGAGAAAGGCCATGAACCTCCCCAGGTCTGAGTGCTGGTGGCTACTCAGGAGGTATTGAAAGGAGACTCAAAGTAGGTGTTTAAAAGGAGGGGCATGGGTCTGTTCACTTGCATGTGGCTGTGTTTCCAGGCTCCCATGTGTCCAGGTGCCATGGTCCAGGGCCCACAAAATTTAGAGGCTGGCACAGGAGCCTAGTTTTGAGCCCAGTGGGACGGGACATTGGCATAAATGATAAGCAGCATCAGGAATGGAAATGTGGTGCTTCTGAAGAAAGATGTGTTTGGTTTTTTTTTTAAAAAGGAAAGAGGTGTGTTGAGGGCATGGGAAGGATTCCCATTGCCTACCAAGAGGACTTGATCCTGTCTATCACAGCACTGTCCCCAATCCTGAAATTGTTTGAAATCATAAGGGAACTGCCAGAAATCCTAACAAATTGTTCAAGGCTAAGGAGTAAAATATTCCAATCAATAATGTCAAACGCTTCACTAACATCTACAAGTCTCTTACTCACCAGCTAATAAGAGATCATTAACTGTTCAGGGAAAATGGAAATGAAAATCCAACAGGAGACAATTAAAAATGCTATGACAACATTCTGATTTGGTAGGAGATGGTGAAACTTTGGGATCACAGGGGTTGCGTTTGCTCTCATAACATTTTCATTTGGCCGACTGGTATTAATATGGTTCCTGATTCAGGAAAGCAATTGCTAATTGTGTATGGCATCCTGTAGGTGGAATGGGATTCAGTCCACAGTTAAAATTAGGTGTATGCTAAAGAGCATGGAACAGGGGCCAAGGACAGGACAGGCTGGAGAGGTCCTGTTAGGAAAGGAACTTGTACTGAAGGGGAAAAAAGAAAGGTAGGGAGAAGGATATATCAGCTCCTTTAAGAAGTTCTGGAAAATGCTTCCCAGGAAGGGAACGTATAATCAGATGTGAGTACTAGGTAAAAAACCATAGCAAACTTACTTACCCCCACACAGAAGGGAAGAAGATGAGGAGAGAGGCTCGCTGCCGTTACAAAGGGAAGTGTGGTATCTCATTGCTGAGGCAGAGTAGGAGACAGGATACCCAATTTCTGCTCTGCCACCAACTCCTTGTGTGTCCTCAGGCCACTCAGCTCCTCTGCTGTTACAGTTTACCTCCTGCAAAATAGCTGTAATAAAGCTTCATAGCTCTGGAGCCCGTCAGTCCTTACTATAGGCAGAAAGCTCTTGACATATATGACCGAAGGTGCTGCCTGTTGCATAGGAGACAGGTCAGATGCAGGACTGACAGACGCCAGGCAAGTTGCTCAGTGCTCAATGGAGAGTCCCTGGATGCAATCTGTGTAAAGCCTATTAAACTGGTATGTACAGGAGGAATGTGACAGAGTGAATGTAAGTCTGTACCAGGGCTGGAAAAGTGAGAGGTTACTGGTGCCGTTAGAGCTGGCGTTTGGGGTTTTGCTAGCATGCCTTCTAACTTGTGCTGGCTTGTATGTTTTATGGTTCTGTGCTGTGTATTAACTGCCTAATCCCAGGCCATTCTGGTCAATGAGGTCTTACCACTGATCTGAGTAAGATCAAGCAGGGTTAAGTCTGGCTCACTCTCTTCCAATTAGTAATGCAGTTGAAGCCAAAGGTTCGTTGGGATGATTGAACTGGGCAAGACTGTCCCTGCAGGGCCACTGGCAGAGGTGAATAAACCCCATCAGGCTTTGGGAGGAAGAGTGGATGTGGATACAACTGAAGTGCTGTAAGTCACAAACAGGCTAAGGTGGGGGAAAGGAGCCCCAGGCTAGAGACTGAGTTGCCAGGAGCTGGGATGGTAAGAGGATGCTCTCAGAAGTAGCCGTGGGGAAAATGTAGCCTTGGTAGTAATGAGCTGCAACGGCTTAATTCCAGCAGAGTCAGGAGGTGACAATAATTAAAACTGAAATCTTAGTCACAACAGTGAACATGAGAGAGCAAATGGCTGATAATTAACTAGATCAAAAACATCAAAATGGTTGCGCATGGGTGAAGAACACAGTTTGTGAGGCTTGATGGGCAAAGAAATCTGATTAAAGGCAAACAAAGCAAAGATGAGAAGGAGAAGGGATGAGCTCTGTGGTTCTGGACATTGCTTCAGCAACGTCATGACGGAGCAGGTAACAGCCAGCAGTATATTTGAGGTTGTAGCGAGGGACTAGATGGTCTCTGTGGGGTCTGAAAGCCAAGATCAGTAGTTTGGGAAGTAGATCTGGCAAAACCTCATTTCTCATGGATCTGCCTTTCATAGCAGTGGTCGAAGAAGGACTCTCTGGTGCCTAATGAAGGCTGAAGCAACACAGTCCTCTTTCCTTCTTGCTTCAGTGATGCAGTTCAGGGATATGATTGCCGTTGTTCTCCCTGCCTGGGCAGATGGGGTGCAGGGTGCTGCTGGAGCAGAATGGTAGGCAAGCAGCGCACGCTGTCTGCACGGAGGAAGCCAAGGGTTTTGCTCCTTTCTGATCCCAGCCGAGCAGAGCACTCTCCTGCTTGCTGCAAGGGCCTGACGGTGCAGCGGGAGGCTCAGTTTTTGTCTTTCTGTCTCAATTTTTTTCTTCCTTTTCCCCATAGCTCTCTTCTGCCCTGCTGTTCGATGCTGTGTATGCTGTGGTGACTGCCGTGCAGGAGCTGAACCGGAGCCAGGAGATTGGTGTGAAGCCCCTGTCCTGTGGGTCTGCCCAGATCTGGCAGCACGGCACCAGCCTGATGAACTACCTGAGAATGGTGAGAAGGGACTGAAGTTTGCCGCTGTGTTAGGCACTAGTGCTCGTCCCTGCCGGAGGCAAAAGGCGTGTATGTACATGCTGGTGCTGGCACAGTTTTCAAGCACAGAGGGTCGGTCTGTTTGAAGGTAGCACTGGGAATGAAAAGAGAGGAGATCTAAGGGCTGGTTTGTCACTGGCCTTGAAACGACATGAAACTCTCCATTTTTCAGGCTTTGCTGCGGAAAAACTGGAATTCAATGAATATTTTTTTTTTTTTTAAAGTATGGGTGTTACTAAGTGATTTGAGCTCTGTTTCGAGTGAACTTGAGTTGATATAAGGTCATGCAATACAATTGCTTAGAGCTCAGTGGCAAGAGGTCAGCTTCCCTATGAAGGGGTTTGGGCTCCTTTGAACCCAAAAGTGTGTGGTTGCTGGAACTGATCAAGCCTAGTTCTGGCATGAGAACAGACCCTGAAACTTCAGCCTTGTGAAATAGTTGGCTGCTGTCAATGCAATTCCTCAGAGCTGAGGCTGGCCGTGCAGAAAGAGCGTGTTTTCTGAGTCTGTTTGGGGTGCAACTGAAATGTCATGAGATGAGGAAATTTCATGAGACCTTTTTTCCCCCAAAGGAAGGCTCAACTGAACCCGAACCTTGTGTCACTTTGGTCAATGCATGTGAACCCTGCTTTAAATCTCACCCTTAGTCAGAGACAACAAAACTCTTCAGCTTCCCTTGGCTCTGCTGTTAGGAGGCCCAGTAGCTTGCTCTTGGTGCTGAAGAGGTGCTCCAGCAGCAAGTGAGCAGTGGTTAATCTGTACGGTGAGGCTCGACATTAATCCTGGCTCCATTGCAACACGCTCTTGTGTTAAATGCAGGCCTGATGTAGTGAAAGAGCATGTAAGGGTTTGTGGAGGAATCCCCAGCTAGTGATTTAGTGTGACACAGCAAAGACTAGCCAGACTCCAAAAGCACTTAGGATTGAGACATGAGGATTGCATTGCTGTTGCTGCTGGGAGGGTGGATGGCTGGCGTGCAGGGTGAGTGACCGCCAGCCCCAGCTCTGCTGCCGGCGGTGGGGTGAGCCGCCTCGGTGGGCGCTGTAACTCACTCTGTCTTGGACAGGTAGAATTGGAAGGTCTCACCGGCCACATCGAATTCAACAGCAAAGGTCAGCGATCCAACTATGCCCTGAAAATCCTGCAGCACACGCGCAGCGGATTCCGGCAGGTAAGAGCAGCCGCGCTGGGCCGGGGACAGCGCCCAGGGACGCTCTGTGCATAGCCTGGTAAGGGCTTGGCTCAGGCTGCTGCTGCGGGGGCCAACGGGCGCTGCAGACACCCCTCTTTGCAAGATGAGGTGTTCAGCAAGTGACAGCATGGCGTGGATGTCACAGTGGCTCTCCCTGGGCCTGGGTTGGCAAACACACCGTGTTTCACTTCATCAAGGACGTGTCTCAAGATAATTTAGATTTGTCTTAATGTATAAGGCCGCTGAGATGGTGATGTTAGAGGCAGTATCTGTCCCGTCACAGTAACCCTCCTGTGCAGGAGATCATTCAGGGCATAAAGTGTGTGCAAGATATAAGCTCACACTCAAGACATACTTGTTCTTAAGCTTGTGGAGGCACATGTACTCAAAGTGATTTGGATGGGGAAAAATGGAAGAATTTCCCATGAAATGAGCAAAAAAGGTACTATGAACCTTTCCAAACAACTGCTTCTGGGAGGGAA